>NC_086172.1:160889180-161006680 GCF_023053635.1 Elgaria multicarinata webbii | reverse complement strand
ACATGGGTGCAATAGCACCCTCCTGCCCATGTTCCACAGCAAATGGTGTATATAGCCTTACTGCCTCTGATACTGGAGATAGTGCATAGCCATCAGGACTAGTAGCCTTCTCCTCCAGGAACTTATCCAACCCCCTTTTAAAATCATCCAAATTGGTGGCCATCACTATATGTTGCGGTAGTAAATTCCATAGTTTAAGAATGTGCTGTGTAAAGAAGTCCTTCCTTTTAATCTGTCCTGAATCTCCCTTCTACCACAAAAAGGGTCCCATCGTTCTTACAAGAAACAATTTCATAAACAGTGCTGATTTCAGGTTTTTCTTGGGGGTTGGGGTGGAATGATGCTCTCAGTGGGAAGCCCTCTTACCTCACTGCCATTGCTGGTGCTTATTGGCTTGCCTCTCCCTCTTTGCCCAATTGGAACCACCTCCCAGAGACAGGAAGGACAAGGCACATCGCGTTTGCCAAACCTCCTCCTGTTCTCACTTCTTGCTCACTTGTTCATTCAGAGACGGCAGGTGCAGCAGTGTAGACAGAAAGTCCATCAATTGGGAGTGCCCTCCTACTATTTTTATTTATTTATTTATTTTATTACATTTTTATACTGCCCAATAGCTGAAGCTCTCTGGGCAGTTCACAAAAATATAATGTGATTCTAGGCAGTTGGGCATCTCTTAACACTGACCATGAATGAAAGGAATATTTTAGCACATCCATTTCATAATGAACTGGTGTGGTGTAGAGGCCAAAGCATGATGTTGACATCTTACCTCAGACATGCTTGGACAAGGTGGCCTTCAACAAGCCACTGTTTCTCAAACCTCCTCTACAACATGAACATAACAGTACAGACTAACCTTGATGAAAGGCTGGCTGAGGTGATGTATATCAGTAGCTGAAGTGCTTTGAACACCTCCAAATCACTCCATAAATCCTGCATACACTTATAGCAAGGGTACAGTCCATTTTTGGACCCCAGGTGAGTGTAGTTTCAGCATTAGGTAGGACTGAAGTAGTGCTCATGTCAGTTCTGCATTGGGGCCTGGGCAAGAGACAGAAGTCTGCATGAATGTTTTGTAGGCATCCATGAGTCTCCTCTTCTGAACAGTGACCATTGCATTGCAGTGTGCATTCACCAAAGGTTGGTCAGGGTGGAAAGAGGTCCCCATAGATCTAGCAAAGAATGATGGTGTCTTAATTCACAGTGGAATTTTTTCAAAAACCACAACAACATAGCGAGTATGAGTCTCTATTTAAAGGGAGTACAATAATAATTTACAAAGTTAATTTTGGGGTTATTATCTGGCCAAGAAAGTTGCAAGCCTTAATTAGCTTCTTGATTGCAGATCCTTTATTTCAAAATACATTGCAATTTGAACTACTCAAGGACCAATGCCATTGACTGGTGTGATACGACAGCTGAAACATTCTGGGCAAAGCCACAACAACACACCGTATTTTAAGGCAGGCTAAGTCTTTCTAGTGATTAAAGTTCAGCAGAAATTGAATGGTGGAAACCTTTCCACTATGAATTACAAATGCAAATAATGAGGCTTGAAAAGTGTACGTGGCACTGACCGGAAAAAGCTGCAAAATCCCACCCAATGAATCGAGAAACCCAAAGCGAAAACAGTAAAATCCCATGTGGCTTCAAGTAGTCCTCACTACTGTAAATCGTATTTTAATGACTACACCTTCGTAGCATCGCTCATCAGATAGAAGTTTTAAGTGGCAAATGTTTAAACCTGAAGAAATTTGCACTCCCTTTAGTCCTTCCTCCCCCGGAATAAATATTCTACTAATTAGTTTCATTCTGAACAAGAGGAACCAAGTTTTCCCCCTACCCACCCACCAGTTTGTCCCACAGTTCAAAACATAGGTCAAAATACATAGAATGTCAAGCAGTCACCATTTAATTGATGTTTCTTTCTTTCTAAACATAGGACAAGAGGGAGCCATCAATTACAAGGAGAATAGTGATGTTTTCATCCTGTCTTCAACTGCAGAAGAAAGAAGAAAACATCAATTAAACAGTTTTACTGAGTATGTTATGTATTCGACGTACGATACAATCTGTGAGGGTGGGGAGTTCAATATATATATATTGCCCCTTAAGATTTTTATTGTGAATTGAGTACTTTGTGTGTGTGTGTGTGTGTGTGTATCAAGAAAAAAAGATAGATACTGAATGATATCGAGTAATAGTATAATTTAAAGTGCGGGCTGAACTTTAGTAGTTTCTGGATAGGGAGAATATAATAGGAAGAGCTGTTCTTATGTCAGATTTTTCCTCTCTTCAAATGCTTTCCATGTTTCTGTCATTCTACCTCTAGCAAAATTGCATGACTACATTGCCATAATAAGACACTCGCTCCCTTTTCTGGAACAAGAAAGTTAGATTCGCTATGTAATACTCCACAAAACATAGGATATATGTGCCTTTAAACTTGGAAAGGGCAGACAACGCCTTGCTATTTTGTTTACTGTTCATTAAACACAATAGCGTGTTTATCAAAATTATATGCCAGTCCCTATCAAAGCGCTCTGAGTTGTTAAATAGAAAATATGATAAAATTCTATAAATGTCATATAGCAAATATTTTTTAAAAAAAACATGCAAGAAAAATGTATTTTTAAAAAAGCGAGGGAACACACAAACAGTTTCATATGGTAGCTAACCTTCTCCTAGAGGAAAAGACTATCAATGGCTACTAATCCTTATGGCTATGTGCAACCTCTAATATCAGAGGCAGTAAAGCTGGATACACTAGCTGTTGGGGAACATGGGAGGGTGGGTACTGTGACACCATATCCTGCTTGTGGTTCCCTGGTCAACATCTTGTTGGCCACTGTGTGAATAAAGTGTTGGACTAGATGGACCCGTGGTCTGATTCAGCATGGCTCTTCTTGTGTTCTTAAGTTCTTAACAACAAACATCAGGCATATATGACAATACAATTACATACACACACGCACACAAGCACACACAGCATTGCAAGAAATCAGAGCAGCAAGGATAGCCCAACATTTAACAGCCTTCCAAAATAGATTTTGTTTGTTAAACAGATTTAGCCTTGGGCACTGCTGTGTTGTTCTAGGGGCAGTGGGGGTGGGGGGAGAATCGTTTTTCAATTTCATTTTTAAAGCCATATTTTATTGCATTTATTTCTTTTTGCCTTCAGCTTTGTTTTTCTACTGATTTCAATGGAAATCCATCCTGCTGCCTGAAAAATTGGAATTTCCCATCTCAATGGCATGAAATCCCTACTTAGGGATGTTGGAGAAATTCACATGATTCAAATAAATGCAGATTTCTATGAATCCGACCTGGGGATTTATTTATTTATTTATTACATTTTTATACCACCCAATAGCCAAAACTATTGGTCTGTGTATCATTTGGATACACAGGGATGATCCCAGCGGGAAAGGCAGGTGTAGAAATGGCCATGGTCTAAGAAGTGCTGGACTCCCCCAAATGCTGGAGGAAGGGCGTGGTTTAAAAACAAACTTAGAAGTAGGAAGAAGGGCCCTTAGCAACCAGCTACACTTACGTGGAAATCCTGTGCCCCTCCCTAGGGAGAACTGTGACGGACTCCCTTGACCCCAGGACTCTTCTTAATCCACCTGCTGCCATAGGAGAGACATCCACCCTCCACTGGGTATCCTCCTGGATCACTTCACTACTTTTGCAACTCCAAAGGCCCCAGCTCAGGTGCACAAGTTAGGGCTATAGATGCCCAGTCTGTCTCTGTGGCATGCCTGCTTCAGCTTAGGCCCCACAGCAGCCAGATCAACACCTTTATCCAAACCTTCTCCCTTCCGCTGCCACCATAGATTTCACCCGTACCCTTTCCCAGGTACTTCACTGTCCACACCAGGATTAATTAAATGATATTTATTTAACAAGAAGATTGTTCAGGTTCAAAGCATATTAGTTTCTTTCAGTTACAAGCATATGGTTACAAGCACAGAGTGTAATGGTTTCTTTGGTTCATTCACTTAAACATTTCACAATATAACTTTCAGTAGTCCTCCTACCTACTCTGCCCACTCCAACTACACTATCCTCTTCCCACACTCTGATCTCCCAAAACACACAGGCCACAGCTAGACCTAAGGTTTATCCTGGGATCATCCAGGGTTCACCCCTGCCTGAGCACTGGATCCCCTGTGTGTCACCTAGGTGAACAGTTTTGACCCCAGGACAATCCAGGGATAAACTTTCGGTCTAGCTATGGCCACAGTCCCTTCTTAACTCAAAACTTTCTCTCTCCACACTTTAGCTCAGAAGCAGTTCTCTTTTATTCAGCTCAGTCCTCCGACTCCTCCCCCTCTCACAAACAGCCAATCCAGGCACTCCCCACCAACATCTAATCAACACTCACCTTCATCCAGCACTCATTCACCCTTTCATGACTCATACTTACCAACCTGTAGGGTGACCATATTTGGGAAACCAAAAAAGAGGACACCTAGTGTGTGTGGGAGGAAGCAGCTTTCTGAGTCCTGCAGAAAGTACGTTATTCCCCCGCCACCTTAAAGAACCCGATTGGAGTGGAGGAGGGGAAAGGATTTCATTCTGCACCACCACCATCCACTCCAATTGGGGCCTTTTCTATAATGTCCACGAATGACCCACTTTCCCCTTTAAGACCTCAATTGGAGCTCGGGGTGGGGGAATGATGTGCCTCAAGAAAGCATGTCACTCCCTCCTGCCATGCTAATGGCAGCCTTAAAGGGGAAGGTGTGTCATTCCAGGACATTATTGAAAATTATAGAAAATCCCCCCTGACACCATGGAAAGAACAAAAACCAGGACAAATCCGGGGAAATCCTGACAGTTGGTCACCCTACCAACCTGCAACATACACACTGTAAGTACTACCTTTTAAACTCTACAATTCTTAATACTTTATACTTTACAACTTAACTCTAAACAGTAAAACATCACAAGAACATTCTCCAAATTTCCCCCCCTCTCAGCACTAATATAATACGTATAAAAGAGATCCTGTGTTTCTTGCAAGATATAGTTCTGCACTTAGGGAGCAATCCAGCAAGCATCAACAGGGCTTGCATAACACCACATGTAAGTCCCACTGAAACAAAAAGAGGCAATCAGCATTCCTTCTAGAAGCACCAAAAACGCTCTAAGTGCAATACAAAACATACCGTCAACAAGGCATTGCCTACAGACTCACTGTCTAAGGGTATGATTCTGTCACAGTTGCTTCTCTTTTAACGTATTATTAAAAAACACATCTATTTTGTCTTGTGTTACCCTCTTGACGTTCTGTTTTGATTCTTTTTTCTTATCTTTTGGTTAATTATTGTACAGATCCTTTTACTGCAGTTCCTTCCTAGGTTTCTTTTTTTAACAGTTTTTTTTTTTAAGTTTCCCTTTTCCCTTCCTCTTGCTCTCATGGTTGTTGTTTTATAATTTATTTATTTCGCTTTTAAGCCTCGGTGGGAATACATGCATTTTTAAAAAAATCTATGTAAACCTATTAGTATATTTTTGGCATTTTAATAAGTAATTAAATGCTGATAGTGGTTTTAATCTCCCCCAGTTTCAGCGGTGTCTGATGGACTCCATCCTTCTAAAACAGGAACGAAGGTGGGACTCACATCCTTGTGTGACTGACAAAATCCAAAGTAGTAAATGATCTGGAATTAGGAGGGAGCAGTGAATTGGCCAAGTTTGCTGACGACAACAAATTATTTAAGGTTGTTAAAACACAAAGGGATTGTGAAGAGCTCCAAAGGGATCTCTCCAAGCTGGGAGAGTGGGCATCCAAATGGCAGATGCGGTTCAATGTAAGCAAGTGTAAGGTGGTGCACGTTGGGGCAAAAAAACGCAACTTCAAGTCTAACTTAATGGGATCTGAGCTGGCAGTGACCGACCAAGAAAGAGATCTTGGGACTGTGGTGGACAGCTCAATGAAAATGTCCACCCAGTGTGCAGCCACTGTAAAGAAGGCAAACTCCATGTTAGGCATTATAAGAAAAGGAATTGAGAATAAAACGGCCAGTATCATACTGCCCTTATACAAATCACCACACCTAAAAAGGGATATTATAGAGCTGGAAAAAGTGCAGAAAAGGGCAAATAAAATGATTAAGGGGCTGGAGCATCTCCCCTAAGAGGGAACTGGGATTGTTTAGCTTGGAAAAGAGGAGGGTAAGGGGAGACCTGATAGAGGTGTACAAAATTATTCATGGTACGAAAAATATGGATAGGGAGACATTTTTCCTCCCTCTCTCAAAATGCTAGAACCCGGGGTCATCCCATGAAAGTGATTGGTGGGAGATTCAGGACAAATAAAAGGAAGTACTTCTTCACACAGTGCATAGTTAGATTATGGAACTCACTACCACAAGATGTAGCGATGGCCACCAATCTGGATGGCTTTAAAAGGGGGTTGGATAAATTCCTGTAGGCAAAGGCTATCAGTGGCTACTAGCGCTGATGGTTGTGCGCTATCTCCAGTATTCCAGGCAATAAGCCTGTGTGCACCAGGAGGTGCTGTTGCACCATGTCCTGCTTGTTCATCCCTGTCCGATGGCTGGTAGGCCACTGTGCGAACAGAGTGCTGGACTAGATGGACCCTTGGTCAGATCCCGCATGGCACTTCTTATGTTCTTATGTAGAGGGATTTTGATTTATGAAGCGTTAAGAGGAACGGATGGAGTTCCTGCACATGCAGTAGAATAAGATGGGAGAATCCTCAAGTGGTAGAATGGACAATAGTACTTCAGTGCTGCAGGTGGGGATTCCATTTTTGAAAGATTAAATTTTCCCCATAAGCAACAAAAACTAGCCTCAGGGAGAACGATTCCACCTCTTGATGGTCGAACTGAGTCCATCCTAATTTGTTCCCTGAGATACAAAACCAGTATTATGAACTGAAAACTGTCTGTTATTAGAAGTTTCACATTATCTTTGATTTTTTGAACATTCCTGTTGACCTGGTCGAACTGACCCCATCTTGCGCCATAATTTATTCACTGAAATATGAATCCAGCATTATAAATTGGGATGAACATGCTCTGTTATTATAGACTTTCAAATGACCTTTGAATTTGTGTGTATGTGTGTTCCTGCAATGCATTATGGGAATGTAGAGTTTCTTTCTGTCCCTTGCATAGGAATGGAATATATCATGATGCTTCCTTCTTGATAGGCTGCTACCATATGTGCTTTGTTTAAAGCAATCAGCATTTCAGCCTGAGGAAAGATGGTGGAATTTGGGTGCTTAGTCACTCAGAAAGCACCTGTGCAGAAAATATAAACTAACTCATAATAAAACTCAGGCTGAATTTGGAAAATATTAAAATTAGTTGGAACAAAGTCAGGACTCATTTTTTAATTTGAGAACTGAACATAAGAAGAGCTATGCTGGATTAGACCAAGCCAAGGGTCCATCAAGCCCAGCATTCTGTTCACACAGTGGACAAACAGCTGACTACAGGAAACCTATAAGCAGGACATGAGTGGAACAGCATCTTTGCACCCATGTTCCACAGCAACTCGTGTATGTTGGATTACAGCCTCTGATATCGGAGGTAGTATATATCCATCAGGACTAGTAGCCATTGATAGTCTTCTCCAGGAATTTATCCATCACTACATCTTGTGGAAGTGAATTCCATAGTTTCACTATGTACTATGTGAAGAAGTACTTCCTTTTATCTGCCCTGAATCTCCTACCAATCAGCTTCATGGGATGACCCCATTGGTTTCTAGTATAATGGGTGAGGGAGAAAGATGTCTTCACATTCTCCACACCATGGATAATTGCGAACCTATTAGATTTAATGGACAAGCTGACTAATTTCAAATTTTGGCAGCATCGCTAATTCTAATCCACCTACTCATTGCAGATTTAGTTTTTGGCTTGCAGAGCTTTGTTTGCTTCACACAGAGGATGATTCAAAACAATGACCCTACACTGCCAGTCTGAAGTGGGCCAATACATTCTACTACCTCAGGGGTCTACCACTTCGTTCTGTTGCATCTGTAGACCTGTGCATCATTTTATTTCGCATTGATAAATGAATGTAGATGATACGACCAGCTCATTTGCTGAGGCACGTTATATCCTCAAACCAACTGACTTGACTTACCCGGGCTTGCTGAGAAACACTGTAAGGGGTAAGCAATAAATAGGAAAATAGGAAAGAGCACATAAAACTGATGAGTACTTACCCTCTATTCCCTACTGATGTTTCTACTTGGCCCTGCTTAGCATTTCAATCTATATAAAGTCAATGGGCCATATAACCTTCTTCTACATACACTAACCAATTAACATTATTTTTTAATAGGAAGAAGTTTAGGGGATGTGTTGTCTTCCTCTTTTATTCAAAATAACATTGTTTACTAAACCACAATACTGATGCCTGCGTCAAGGACCAGGGTTATTTTATGATGCGTGCAAGGGGCGATGGAGTGGCAGGGCGGAGGGGGGAGACAAGATATCTACATATATTTTTACTTATCTGGCTAACGGAGCTGTTCTCAATGGTAGCATTATAACAATCAGTGGATGACTGGAGGAGAATTCTGGAGTTCCCAAAATTCAAAATGGTGCAAAGCAAAGGGTAATGGTGTATTTAGTGTTTACAAGACCAAAGTACTGGTCTGTTTTTGCATATCCGCACTCCTCCAAAGAAAAGCCAGGGTTCAAAATTAATCTGGATTCTTGAATAAAGATTGCTTTGCACACACACCCCTTGTTGGGTTTATCTCTTGGTGCCACCCTTCCATGTAACATCAGAATTCTAGAGAGGTAGCCATGCCTATTCATAGCAGTAAAAGGGGGGCAGTTAAGGTTCTTAGGTAATCAAAGTTTTCCTGGGCTTATGTTTAGCACCAGAGCAATATACAGTAAAATGAACACAAAGAGGATTTATGAACATATTCTGAATATAATCTGAAGTGGTAACAGCTGGTGTTCCAGCAGAGACCATGGCCTTAGCTAGACCTAAGGTTTATCCTGGGGTCATCCTGGGGTCATCCGTGTTCATGTAAATGACACACAGGATATCCCGGGAGCAGGCAGGGACGACCCCGGGACGATCCTGGGATAAACCTTAGGTCTAGCTAAGGCCCACGTGGCAAACTGAGGTTGCCATTTCTTTTATTTGAATTTTTTTTCAACTCTCTCTCTCTCTCTCTCTCTCTCTCTCTCTCTCTCTCTCTCTCTCTCTCTCTCTCTATATATATATATATATATATGGCAAGAAAGGATCATAGAAGAATCTGTGGATTGGTGAAGGAACCAGGACAGGATCTGGCTAATAGGAAGAAGTTATAAGGGCAACATTTGTCAGGTCAGAGTCCAGCTAGAGTAGAGTAGAATCTGGAGATTATGAACTGGGTCTGGAAGAGTCTGGTTGTGTTCCGAGCTCATTAACAGTTGTCTGACAGAATATTGTTTTGCTTGTTAAAACAATAAAGTATGACCATTAGCAAGCCAATGGCAATCCCATTCCTGATGTTTGAGCAAACATCAGTGATGAATGATCCCTTAGTTTATACTTGTCATACCTGAGTAGGCCCAGGCTAAAAAGTCTCCTCCTTCATGAAGATTCTTTGGCTGAAGACCCCATGAGACATCCCCTCAACTTCAGCACTCCCATAGGCACCCCTCACACACTTGAAGAGACTACACCGTCCTTCAGGAACAGTGGCCCTTGAAGCACCCACAGATGGGGCTCCTGATGAACCTTCTCTGACCCAGCCCTAGAGAACATTGGCACCAAAATCTGCAGGTGCAGGGATCCTCCTGTTGGTGAAGAACAACTGAGTACCCAAAGAAACCAGGCACTTCAGGAGTAAGAGGGTTCATCAGAAGTAGGAGGTACCCTCAAGAATTTTGTAGCTGGATCTGCGAGGGCTCTGAAGCCCTGGCTACATAAATTTTCAGTTCTGGTCTGTCTACTGTTGAATCACCACAAGCTCTATGCAAAAATTCCCATGTTTCTGATGCTTAGCTACCACCTTTACTTCGTTCCTGAGACTTTACTTCATTCCTGAGACTTTACCCTTGGCTTTCTTCTCTATCTTGTACTTTGGCTGTGCTGACTAGACTCCCAACTGCATTTGACTTGGAGGTCAGGCTTGGGCCGTGGTCAAACGGAGCAGTACTACAGCTGGACTGAAATTCCTCAAAAGAAATTGTTCTGCCAAATTATTTTTGGAGGGTGCGAGGAGAGCTTTCGGATGTGAAAAGGGAGAGGAACTGTTTCCCTCCTTTGCAGTTTGGATGGGGAATTTTGAGAGGGGGTCATCTCACCTGGTAGCTGCCATTTTAAGTTGCCCAAAACGCATTTTTAATAGCAGCTGAGTGGGGAAGGGCTTCCATTTTTGGCCAGATTTGCTGTGGAGCATTCTGGGTAACCAAAGGCAATAGCACACCATTATGTGTAAATTTTGGCACAATAAGAGGGATGGAAAGAGGAGGGCCTCCTAGGGATGAGAGAACAGTCCATTTTCATATTTGCCTAGATTCCCTGAATACCACCTCAATGCTCATCTTGCCTCATTTCCTGCACTCAATCTCCTGCACCCCGCTCCTGAGAGGGAAGGACTTGCAGGAGTTTCAAAACTTACTCAGACTTCAGTTTCCAGGAAGGAGGGCATTGGAGCCTTGTGGCATCCCTTTAATAAAAGGTTTATTTACCCTGCGTTCAAGATGAGAGCCCACAACATCACCAGTTAAATCGATTCCTACTCAGCTGCCTAGGGATCTTTTTCTTCCAGACAAAAGCAGCTCTCACCTTTTGTCTTAGATTCACTTTTTCCCCAGCCTCACTTCCTCCAACTCCCTCAGGCCTCACTTGGCCCCTCTCCTTGGCCTTGTAGAACAAGGGTTACCAAATCAAGTGTTATAGAGGCCCTTTCTACACCATAAGGGTGTAGAGGGACACAGGGGAGATGATCCCGGACTTACCTGCTTCTAGGATCATTGCCCTGTGTCCAAATGGCTGCGTGATGTCTCGTTGCAGCCAACCTTTTTTTTTTTTCCCTTAAAAAGGAAGAGCTGGAGTGCACTTGCACTCCAGCAAAAGAAAAGTTTCGTATTTTATTTTATTTTTATTTTTAAAAAAGCCCTGACACTGCTTCCCCCGATTCCTCCCAGCCTGGCTCCTTTCCTCTACTGACCCCCACTACTCACGGGGAGAAGGGAAGAAGCCGGGATGGGCACCCACACGTCCCCTGGTCTTGGGACGATCCTGAGATCACAAGGAAGAATTGGGTTTTCCCAGGGATTATTTATGCCTGGGAGAACCCGTCCTCGTCCCCTCCTTGCCCTCGGAAGTCCCCGTACATCATTTGGATGCACAGGGACTCAGCCGTGGCCAGCCCGGATTTTCAGGCTGGTGTAGAAATGGCCAATTTCAGGGGAGATCTTCAATCTCCTTGTACTCAGGCACTGAGTTGTAAGGTACCCTTGAGGTAATTTAGACTGACCCAAAGCACATAATGCTGTGTGTTGTGAACATAAACAGAATTCTTGTACATCCCTAGGACCTCACATGATGATAAAACACACATACACACAACACACACACCCCGAATCCCTCCACTCATGGCAGAATTGTGTCTTAAGACATTTTGTTACCTGAGGAAGAACATCCAAATGGCACTCTCCTATAGTGGTGTAACAACAATAATAACAACAACAGCAACAACAATAATAAACTAAATAATGGAAGAATTGCTGCCCTTGAATGGTACCCCCAAATTGTCTGCCTTACCCTGCCTCTTCTGGTACTTTCTGCACAGATGTGCTTTGATGATCCGGTCTATTTGTGAGGAAAGGAAATATGCAGTGTCACTCATGCTGCTGCTCCCTCAAAGCGGAGACTTCAGCCACACACGTTACAAGACTGTGGCAGCGATTTTCACTTGCCAGCAGACATTCCCTTTCTGAGAAGAGGGTTTATTTGTAAAAGGGAAAGAAGTACATAAGCTGAAGGTTCATTTACAAGGCTGTCATGGAAACAGCATTTTAAAATAACCACAACTACATAAAATGATAATCATCAAGCCAAACAAACTAAATGCCAAAATACTTTGAAGCCTAAAAATAAGAACTAGGTTTAAATTACCCTAATTTCTATGGGTTTTGGGTTTTTTTAACTACATTTCAGCAGGTAAATCACGTTTCGGGAGCACTCTCTTTGTTTTCCATTCTTGAAGAGCAGTGAAGTGGTTTGTGAATCAGGCTTTTAAAAGACATTTGGCTGTAGCAAAATTGTAATAAAAATGCATAATATGTACTTAAGGAGGAATGTAACACCTCTGCCACAAATTGGTTCTTTGAAATATTTAAATTAAAAAGCCTAAACCATACTATGCTTGAATAGAACAGAATTAAACAGCATGTAACAAAGATATGGGGCTTCTCCTCATAGGGATATGTTTAAAACTGAGAACACTCAAAGATAGGGTGTGGGGGGGAAATCTTTATTAATGACTACATTGTTGGTGGTTGTTTTCTACGGTTCAGATTTTTTGCCCTTTGTTGCTGTTGTCCAAGCAATTTGCCTTGCATTGTGATTTAGAAAAATTGCTATGAACATTGAAACTGCTCATCATCACCCATATACTTTTGAATACTAGGGGAATTCTCAAATAACATTCCTTTAAACAGCAGTGAGCCACAATCCTAAACATGCTGTTTACTTGGCAGAAAGACCCGCTGGGGTACTTACTCTCAGGTATATCTGAGGCTGCAATCCTATATGCATTTACCTGGAAGTAAGCCCATTGAACTAGGAGCATTGGAGAATTCTGTTTGGTCTAAATTTTTAAACATTTGGGCTCAATATGCGCTTTCTGGACTAAGACATGGATTGGAACATAGATATTCTTTGGATGGTTCAATACTCAGAATCTTGCAATGTGGTGCTTGGCTGAAAATAAGCATACAAAAATGTGCATTTTGGCAAAAAATATGTTCACAAAAATGTATGTTTTAGGGAAAATGCATATTATTTAGATGTCAATTTTCATGCAGTTAAAAAAATGGAAAATGAGACCAAATGGATTTAAGATTGAATGTATGCAAAACTGATACAGAATGGCCTATTTTACATGTTTGGAATGAATTGTAATTGTTGAAATGGCATTGGTAGATTGTTTGTTGTTTATTCATTCAGTCGTTTCCGACTCTTTGTGACTTCATGGACCAGCCCATGCCAGAGCTTTCTGTCAGCTGTCACCACCCCTAGCTCCCCCAAGGTCAAGTCTGTCACCTCCAGAATATCATCCTTTTTATTTATTATGACTTGTTATACTGAAATTGACTATTCTGTGAACTGCTTTGAACTGTGGTAAATGCTAGATATAAATAAACTAGGGTAACATTATAAACGTTACTAGGGTAACATCCCCATATCGAATATTTCATGCTACATGAAGTGCAGTGACATTTACTCCCTTTTGTGATGTCATGAGGTTGCACATTTCCCCATCCTCAGTAGTGATGGATGGGCAACAATGTAGAATGATAGCAAGAAATGTACAATGTCATGGTGAAAGGCTAGGCAGGGCCGGCGCTACCATTAGGCCAACTAGGCAGCTGCCTAGGGCGCAGACCTCAGAGGGGCGCAGTACTGCCCTTTAAGGGTCACAGTTTTATACAAATTAGCTGTTTTAAGAAAAAACATAATAAAAGGAAAATATATTAGTTCAGGAACTCTTCTTGAACAGCTGAATGGATGTTGGCAATTTGTTTTTGGGGGCAGGTACAAGTAGCTTGCCTTGCCTAGGGTGCAAAATAGTCTGGCACTGGCCCTGACGCTAGGGTTGGGCGAACTCACCCACGTCTGGTTCATCAGACACTCGCCCTGCTGCCACCATCTGGCCACATTCCTCAGGCCACGAAAACTTCTTTAGAAGGTCAGCCAGGCCTGATGAGCACTCATCAGCCTTCTGCACTTGCTCCAGAAATTACGTATTTCCCCTGTTGCATAAATGGTGGCTGTAAAGGCTGGATTTGTGCAAGAGTAAAACTGCAAACACTCTGTAAAGGCACGGACACACAATGGAGGCTCCAGACAAGGGCGGACGGCTACAGAGCACTCATCGGGCCTCGCCGGTACTCAGAGCGCAGATCCACGAATGTGCCATGGGTGCCCGACTGGGTCTGGAGGGGTGGACTTGGGGCAGTCTGTCAGACTCCCAGACTCAGTCAGGTGCCCACAATGTCCCTAGATATGACTGGGGCAAATGCTGACAAATGATAGACAGAGGCCTTAGCCTCTGATAGTCCGTGATGGCGGAGGGAAGATCTGACATTGCGATTAACGCGAGATCCCTCCTCCATTTACACATGAGGTGCGACGACCTCAGGAAGAGAGGTGTTGCGCCCGCCATTTTTTAATTTTTAAAGGAAGAGGAGTGCACGAACGCTTTTGCACTAAAGGTAGGTGGTTTTTAAAGAATAATTTCATTTTCCTGCTCCCCCCACCCTACCACCAGTGGGTGCTGCGCTCCTCCCGGCTCCGTGCAAGGAATTGCGCAGAGCTGGGTCAAACCACAGCAATGGGTCACACGTTCCATGGTCTCGGGCTCAGCCCGAGACTGCGGAAAAAGCGGACCCAAAGTGGAGGGCTCTATCCCGAGACAAGGGAGGGATGATCCCTCCCTGATCCCGGGATATCTTGTGCATCATGTGGATGCACAGGGATGATCCCTGGGTTCGCCCCGTGATAAAGCCCGGTCTAGCTAAGGCCAGAGAGTTCTATTTGGGGCAATGAACTCAATTTCTCAAAATGTGTAGATCCAACTAAAGTCAGCTACCTTTCATAGAATCATAGAATCATAGAATAGCAGAGTTGGAAGGGGCCTACAAGGCCATGTAGTCCAACCCCGTGCTCAATGCAGGAATCTACCCTAAAGCATCCCTGACAGATGGTTGTCCAGCTGCCTCTTGAATGCCTCTAGTGTGGGAGAGGCACTGCTCTAACAGTCAGGAAGTTTTTCCTGATGTCCAGCCGGAATCTGGCTTCCTTTAACTTGAGCCCGTTATTCCGTGTCCTGCACTCTGGGAGGATCGAGAAGAGATCCTGGCCCTCCTCTGTGTGACAACCTTTTAAGTATTTGAAGAGTGCTATCATGTCTCCCCTCAATCTTCTCTTCTCCAGACTAAACATGCCCAGTTCTTTCAGTCTCTCTGAAAGAGACTGAAAGAGATAGTCAAACTTCACTTGACTGAAGTTAGTTAGGTCACCCTTTTATATTATGGAGGTATATGAGGAAGTGCAAGCAGTATGTTGTTAGATACTAGGGACGTGTGAATCAGCAAAAATCAAGCGAGTCGAATTTCTACGAATTCCACCCCAAAGCTAATTTTGAGTGGTGATTGCTTGAGGTTGTGAACTTGGTTTTTCACTTGCACACACACAAAAAATGCATATTTTTGTGCACATTTTTCTCCCTTTGACTAAAGTGTATTTGGGCTTGTCCGCACCTGCCATTTATACCGGGGTGGTCACGAGGTCATCCCTGCGTGTCCAAATTACGCACAGGTGATCCCAGGGTGAACCGGGGGCAAGCACTCAATTCTCCCGGAATAGTTGGACTGCTTTTTACCCATTTTTTTCTGCCATCTAGGGACCATCTCAAGGTCCACGGCCAGTGTGGTTCTCCCTCCCAGAGTCCTCTCTCTTCCCCACAAATAGCAGGGCTCAGAAAATGGGCACAGAGCTGTGCGGGGGGAGTCCGTGGGCATTGGGGTGAGGATTTTTGCCAGTGCCGAGTTTGTTGTGTTTTTTTTAACAAAATCATTCCTTTGCACAGGATCGCACCCACGCAATTGCACAATTGTGCAAATGTCTCCTCTTTAAAAAAAAGAAGAAGAAGTCACCCGGAATGTCCTTTACTTCCAGGACTACTCACTGGCATGTGGCCCCTGAGGGACGATCCCAGAAGTGGAAAACTCCGTGATCGTCCCTCCCCACTCCCCAAAGGCTACAGGTGTAGTAGATGAGCCCTAAGTCTGCATTTTTCAAATGAGTATTTTTTTCATGCACATTTTTTTAACGGGTTGTGGAGGCCTCTGGCAAAATACTATCTGGTTGGCTCCCCGGCATTGCCTCTCAGTAGGCTTACCTGCTAATTGTGGTGAGCAGCAACAGGAGTAGTGCTGTGATCTGGGGTCTACAGCTATCCGTTGCCCTCTGTTTTAATTATGCTAAATCCAGATAAGACTGAGATGTTGTTAGTGAGTAGGTCTTCTGTCTGGATGGTGTTCAGCCTGAAGGACTAATTTCATAGCTTGGAGATTCTCCTGGAGCCATCAGTGGCACTTTAGGCTCAGCTGGCTGCTGTGGCACGGAGTACTTTCTACCACCTTCAGCTGGTGGCCCAGCTATGCCCCTACATGGACAGAGATAGCATGGCCTCAGTAGTCTATGCTCTGGTAATTTCCAGATCTATCTTTGAAGACAGTTCCAAAACTGCAACTTTTGCAAAATGCAGCAGCCAGATTGATAGCTGGGATAACAAAACTGATTCTGGACCACTAGCATTGTCTGCCTGTATGTTTCCAAACTCAATTCAATGTAGGTTGATGAGCTATGAAGGCTTACACAGCTTGGGTCCACAATATCTGATGGAGCATGTCTCCTGGTATAAACCCCCTGTACACTACGATCAGCATCTGAGGCCCTTCTCCAACTGCATCCTCCAAGAAAAGTTCAGAAGTTGGCAACAAGGGAGAGGACCGGTTTGGTGGTGCTCCTCCAATTGTGGAACACTCTCCCCAGTGTGGTCCACCTGGTACCAACATGGTCATCTTTTTGGTGCCAGGTTAAGACTTTCCTCTACTCTCAGGCATTTGGCAGCATATGATCAATGATCCCAGTGATTACCAGTATTATATTGTTAATTGTTTTTAAGTATTTAAAATTGTTTTAAATTTTGGTATGTTTTAACCCTTGTTGGTAAGATTTCTTGAGTAGTTTTCCAAGAAAGGCATCATCATTATTATTATTATTATTATTATTATTGTCGTTGTTGTCATCACCATCTCTCTTTCTCATTCATGGCAGTTTTTCTAGATGCTCATGATGGGCTTTGCCAGGTCATGCTGTCTTTTACTGATTCAGGAATTTCCTGACAATTGAGCATGTTTTAAGTATGACTGCTTTCTGGATGTTGGTGTAGATGTATTTTGGTAGGCCCAGTTTCTGAAGTTTTTCTGTATAGTTTTTTTGATGTGATGCCAGTGACTAATGTGACTAATGGAATAATTGTGATACTACTACTACTAGTAGTAGTATTACTACTACATAATGCTGCCAATATAGTGTCACTCTCAGATATTATAGAAATTTTAAATGGCAGCCTTCACCAGGGCTACATTTTAATTTTCCGCAATGACCCAGAGTGACACTACTTTGGGAGCATTATATGCCATTAAAATGGTGGATAGCCCCCAGAGCAAGGTATCTGTGAGAGGGGCAGGGCTGACATCATCTGGATTAACCCCAAATTTCATTGTGCAGTTTTAGAAGAGAAAACCATTTATTTATTTGTTTGTTTGTTTTGCTGAGGCTGTGACTGTCCAGCAATCCTGGCCTGTCACTGTTTTCTTCTTTTTCGTATCCCACAAAAAAGAAGATACTCACCACAAATGTCCTAAGACAAATGTCCTAAAGTCGACATTTGACTGTAGGTCTCATCATAAGACTACAATTCCCACCATGCTCTGCTTTCTTGTTCCCTTCCCTTTGTCCCTCTATTCCCCATTCACCCTTCAAGACAGGGCACCATCTGTTTTCTGTTTCTGTAATACAACTCCGTGGAATAGAGTCTGTGACCTATCTAAACAAACAAGCCAAGGAACAGTAAAACAAACACTAAAGGGCATTAAAAATATTCACTCAATGTCTATCCAAGAGGGAGAGAGGTTGATATAGAAATGCCAAAGGAAAAGTAACCCAAAAACAAAAAACCCATTTCCACATGTGCACACATCTCTTTTATCTTAAATAGTTTGTCTGTTCCATTCAGTGCCTTTATGGAGCTCCCCTGCAAGTTTTGCTTGGAATTCTTCCGTATTAGTCTCAGTTTAGCCTCTTGGAACCTGTGGTTATTAGTACATTACCAAGGGAAGTCCTCATCTGAAATGAGAACCACCTCTATGGGCTATAAATCAAACATAATTAGCCTCTCAAGTCAAGTCCTAGCAAAACATACCAGAGAATCTACATACATAGCACTCCATAACAGAAAGCTCAATATATACATCAACATAACAATATAATAACAGAACATGAGTTATACATAAAACCACACATTTGCCTCAATTTAGCACAGCTATTGATCTGGGCCAGCTCCATGTGAGGGACCACCTGGTGGACCACCTTCTGCATCAGATGACACTCCCCCCTCCATTATTTCTTTATTTGATTTGTACCCTGGCTTTCTACCCTCAAAAATGGCACTCAAAGAAGTTTTCAGGATATAAGTAAAATTAATTAAAATAATAACATACATTCAAATATTATTATTATTATTATTAATTACATTTCTATACCGCCCAATAGCCGGAGCTCTCTGAAAAACATAAGCTGATATTAGCAAGCAGCAACAGTGCTCTTGGAGGGCACTGTTGGAAATTTAAATGGTGGCTCCCAGACATCCACTTGGGCTGCCATTTTAATTTCCTACTAGGCTTCCTAAGGGGAATTAAAATGGCAGTTCCAACACCCAGAGATCCAGTGGCTAAAAATAAAATGGAACCAAGGGGAAGCAGCATTCTCAAGCCCTCTTGGGGTCCTGGAGCTCATGCTGACACCAGGCTTGATACTTGTACATGGACCAATCCACCAAGGAGTGCTACAGAAGGTGATGAACAGGGGTTGCCCAGCAACTATGGTTGGTAGATAGTGCCCTGGGTGTTGCATGGTGTGATCAGCATTGGCCCACACTGCAACAGGGGTCCACTGACAAGAGTTCCCTGGAGATGCTCCTCACCATGGCAACCTGCTTCTTCATCTGCCCCTCACTCTGGCCTAGCCAACAGTGGTGGTGAGAAGGAGGAGTAGGAGTAGATGCTACTGCCTATTTGCTCACTGGTAAAGCAAGCAAGTGTGATAAGAAACAGGATGAGGAAAACTAGCAGCTGGTGAAAATGGTAGTGAGAAGGTAGAGTCACTGAGGGAGGGTACCATTGCGGGTGCCATGCCCAAGGGCCTTCAAAAAACCTGGACCTGGCACTGAGTGTGATGCCTGCTGAAATCAACCATATTTACATGAATAAATATGCTTAGGGTTACAAAGAGAGGATTTTAAGCGTGGTAGGCAAATAAATAGCCCTGTTCTCCTTGGATCAGATATACTCACTTGCAGTAAGGAAGTCCATTGACAGAGCTGGGTAACCCAGTTCTGTGAAGCCAACTGAAGGTATGGTAGGAGTGAGTTGCTGGGGTGGTTTTAACTTCTGGCACCTCTACTTCCTGGATGGACCAGCTGCCCCATCACATGGCACTCTTTATTTATTTATTTATTTATTTCATTATATCTCACCTTTTTTCCTCCAAGGAACCCAAGGTGGTGTACATAATCCTCCTCCTCTCCATTTTATCCTCACAACAACAACCCTGTGAGGTAGGTTGGTCTGAGAGTCTGTGACTGGCCCAAAGTCACCCAGTGGGTTTCCATGGCCGAGTGGGACTAGAACTCGGATCTCACACCTCCCAGTCCAACAACTTAGCCACTACAGCACACTGTATACATGACAGTATACATGAGTGCATATAGAGTGTCCTTTTCCAGGGTTTACCCGTGTCTTCCAAGTCCAATATTGTCCACTATATAATAATGGTGGCACTCTTTTAATGTGCCCAAGCCGACTTTAAAATAAAGAAAGAAACCAAGGCTGTTATTAATGGCTTCCGCTCCTAGCACTCTAAGTTCATAATATCTATATTACAGCTAGCTAAATCAACTATATTATTGCTGGCTTCTTTCTTTTCCTGGAAGTCAATTTACTGAATCTCCATGATCCTTGCTTGGTCTTTTATGAAGAGGACAATATTTATTAACTGTCCAATTAAGAGCATTTTATGATGTAGTTGCTGTTCATGACACTGTACCAAAGGCTCTTTCAGCATGGCCGCCACCATAAACTGCTGCTTCCGAAGGTTTATAAGCAGGATGTAAAATCTGCTCTTTACATTACAAGGCTCCAACAAAGGGACAAAGGGACTTCTAGAGAGGGCTGTTGCTTTTAAATGACAATACTTTATTCTTCCCCTAACTGGAAACCCCATCACATCACATATGCTTACCCTACTGTGAGTTGGATCCAGATTTAGTCATGCTTAGAGTTGTTGTTTATTCGTTCAGTCGCTTCCGACTCTTCGTGACTTCATGGACCAGCCCACGCCAGAGCTTTCTGTCGTCTGTCGCCACCCCTAGCTCCCCCAAGGTCAAGTCTGTCACCTCCAGAATATCATCCATCCATCTTGCCCTTGGTCGGCCCCTCTTCCTTTTGCCTTCCACTTTCCCTAGCATCAGCCTCTTCTCCAGGGTATCCTGTCTTCTCATTATGTGGCCAAAGTACTTCAGTTTTGCCTTTAATACCATTCCCTCAAGTGAGCAGTCTGGCTTTATTTCCTGGAGTATGGACTGCTTTGATCTTCTTGCAGTCTAAGGCACTCTCAGAATTTCCCTCCAACACCACAGTTCAAAAGCATCTATAGTCCTTCGCTCAGCTTTCCTTATGGTCCAGCTCTCGAAGCCATAGGTTACTACGGGGAATACCATTGCTTTAACTATGCGGACCTTTGTTGTCAGTGTGGTGTCTCTGCTCTTAACTATTTTATCAAGATTTGTCATTGCTCTCCTCCCAAGAAGTAAACGTCTTCTGATTTCCTGGCTGCAGTCAGCGTCTGCAGTAATCTTTGCGCCCAGAAATACAAAGTCTGTCACTTGTGCATTGTATGCAATGGAAATGAACATAATTGTTTCAGGGTATTTAGTGGTTAAAGGTGAAGGACTGTCTTCTACTTCCTATAGGGTGATTAAGAAGTAAAATCTGTTAGATGGCTGTCTGTGTGGTCACAGTCAGAGCCTTTTGACATAGCTAACTAAATATAGTTTTTAACACACATGCATATTTTCCTCTATTTCTGTTTTGATTGACTGGAGGGATGCTGGAAGTTCCAGGACTTTTTTCTGTCTAGAATTGGGCCCTTAGGGCACAGTCCTGTTTAGGCAGAAAATGTCCTAAAACTTCTAGCATACCTGTCTGGGGATAACTGGGAGTTGTGGGACTTCATCTCTCTCTATATATGCACAGGACTGTGTTCTTAGCTTTTGAAATGGAAAATGCTGCTCCAAACAAACATGGGAATAATCAAACCAATTTGGCTTTGTGCTAACTGTAAAGCTCAGGAAAAGGTAGTTCAAAGTTTGTGTTTCAATCTTTGTTTTCTTCTTCACCCTCATTTGAGGATTATTAAGCATCACAAATAACATTTCAAATGGATTCTGTCCTAAAATTCTATAAAGCTTTACAGAGTCAATGTAATGAACCCATATTGATTAGATTTTTGAAACCATTAGCACAGTAACATGCTTAAAATGGAAAGTATGGCCTTAGCTAGAGCGGGCTTTATCCTGGGGTGAACCCCTGGATCGTCCCTGTGCGTCTACATGATGCACAGGGGATCCCGGGATCAGGGAGGGATCATCCCTCTCTTGCCCCAGGATAGAGCCCTCCACTTTGGGCCCTTTTCTGTGGTCTCGGGCTGTTGCCGCGGTTCCGTGTGGCCAGTTGCCACGGTTTGACCCAGCTCCATGCGAGGGAGCCACGCACGGGGCGCAGCACTCCTCAGGAGCACTGCACCCATTGGGGGTAGGGTGAGGGGAGTGGGGAAATTAAAAAACCTACCTTAAGCACACAAGCGTTTGTGTGCTGCTTCTCCTTTAAAAATAAAAAATGGCGGGCGTGACACCTCTCTTCCTGAGGTCGTCGCACCTCACGTGTAAATGGAGGAGGGATCTCGCATTAGTTGAAATGCGAGATCTTCCCTCCTCCATCCTGGATTATCAGGTAGGTCTAGCTAAGGCCTATATCTTTCCCAGTGTGTGTTATTGTTCTCACTTGTAGGAAAATGCATGGGTCAATGGTGCTGAAGGGGCAAACCAGGTTATCTCCAAGGGAGTGAGGAAGCCTGGAAGGGAGGCAGCCACAAAGTCTTCTTCCTTCCCTGGTCTCCCCAAATGGTTTGCTGCTTCAGCACCACCATGTGTGGTTCTGAGGCAGCAAACCTCACTGCCTCTGATGGATGTGCGGGAGGCCAGGGAAGGGAAGAGGCCATAAGGCCTTAAAACATAAGAAGAGCTATGCAGGATCAGACCAAGGGTCCATCTAGTCCAGCACTCTGTTCACACAGTGGCCAAGCAACTGACAACCAGGAACAGCACTCTCCTGCCCATGTTCCACAGCAACTGGTGCATACAGGCTTACTGTCCCTAAAGCCTCAGGTAGACCTACCTGGTCTAGTGCGACAGAGGGGTGAAGATCTCGTGATATTTTTATTGTGAGATCTCCCCCTCTGTTTACACGTGGCACGCGGCGACCTCTGAGGGAGAGGATGTCGCACCCACCATTTTGGGGTTTTTTTTTCTTAAAGGAGACAAGCGCACGAGTGCTCGTGTGCAAAAGGTAAGTTTTTAAATATTTTTTATAATTTTCCCACTCCCCCCATCCCCCCACCCCACCTCCGATGGGTGCAGAGGGTCCCGGCTCCTTGCGAGTAACCGTGAGCTGCTGGGACAAACCGCAACACCCGCATGTTCCGCGGTCTTGAGATCAGCCCAAAACCGTGGAAAAAGCAGGCTCAGAGGGTGAAAGGGAGGGATCATCCCTCCCTGCTCCCGGGATCCCCTGTGCATCATGTGGACGCACTGGGATGATCCCGGGGATCGCCCTGGGATATCACCCCATCTAGCTATGGCCTAATACTGTAGGGAGCACATAGCCATCAGGACTAGTAGCCATTGATAGCCTTCTCCTCCAGGAATTTATCCAACCCCTCTTTCAAGACAGCCAAATCAGAGGCCATCACTACATCTTGTGGGAGTGAATTCCAGAGTTTAATTATGCTTTGTGTGAAGAAGCCCCTTCTTTTATCTATCCTGAATCTCCAACCAGACAATTTGATGGGATGGCCCTGAGTTCTAGTATTATGGGAGAGGGAGAAAAGTATCTCCCTGTTCACATTCTCCACACCATGCATTCTCTTGTACACCTCTATCATATCTTCCCTTGCCCTCTTTTTTCCAAGACAAACAATCCCAGCCATTGTAAACCTCCCATCATAGGAGAGATGTTCCAGCTCCTTGAACATTTTAGTTGCCTTCACCTTTCTCTGGTGTCCCTGAGCAGTTTTCTACTTCAGCACCATCTTGCCTTCCTCCCCACCAGATCACAGCTTCAGCCCTGCCCCGACTCACCACCACCTGCTGCTGCTGCTGCTGGTACTGTTATTTCTCCTCCCCTTACCGCTGAAACTCTCCCCACGGCCTGAATTCGATCCCAGAGGAAGCTGGTTCTCAGGCAGCCGGCTCGGGTTGACTCAGCCTTCCATCCTCCCGAGGTCGGTAAAATGAGTACCCAGTTAGCTGGGGGAAAGGTAATAACGGCCGGGGGAGGCAACGGCAAACCACCCCGCTATAAGGCCTGCCAAGAAAACGTCAGCGAAAGCTGGCGTCCCTCCAAGAGTCAGTAATGACTCAGTGCTTGCACGAGAGGTTCCTTTCCTTCCTTCCTAACAATCCAAATCATGTCTGAGGCAGGTGGCAGAGAAACTGAGGCTAATATGGCTGTGCAGATCACCTTCTCCCATACAATCCGCCCCACACACTCAGGTCCTCTGGGAAGAATTTACTCCAGCCAACAAAAACAAAGCTGACAACTATTACCCAGAGGACTTTTTCTTCTGCCGCTCCCAGTTTGTGGAATGGCTTGCTGGGAGAGATTTGTCAACTTAACAATCTTCCAGAATTTAAGAAAGCCATAAAGACTGATCTCTTCCGGCAGGCCTACCCACTTGAATTCTAAGATGCCTTTTTTAATAATGTGTTGCTTTTAATAATGTATTAGTTTTTTAATGTTTTAATTAGTTATATGTATTTTATGGTGTTTTCATTTGTGTTGTACCCCACCTCGATCCAGAGGCTGGTAACAAATAAATATATTATTATATTGCACCAAAAAGATTATACTGTCTATGAGCTGGGAACCTTCCCCTCTATACTCTACTGTCTAGGTTTTTGCTGTAATATCTTTATTTTAGTTGTTCTTTTAATTTTAATTTATTTTGCCATATGGAATTTAGCAGATTGACTGTTGTTTCTCTTTGGAATCGTATGATGGCTGATTGCTAATACAATAAACGATGGGGGGTTTTCAGACATTTGACGGCATATGATGGGGTATTTATGTCAGTTGCTTTTATCAGGTCCAGTATCTTATTGTAACTGATTCAGCAGTTTAAATTGTTTTAAATTTTATACATTAATTTTTATATTATGTTTTATTATCTTATATTAGTATTTTTGGTTTGTAATTTTTGTAAACTGCACAGAGAGCTTTGGCAATACCAAATTAAAATTATTATTATTACTATTTGTATTTTTAAAATATTCTTGAAATTTGGAGAAGGAAAAACAGCATTCCACCAACTACAATAAAAGAGGAATAGGAAACTGCCAGTTCTTTCAAAGAGGATCCTTCTCCCCACAAAAAAAGTGCTCAAAAAGGCTGACAATCAGTTTCTCAAAGTCACTTTTGACTGAGGGAGGGTATTTTTTGTACTTTGTCCTTAAACTGCTCTTTCTCTGTCATATTTTGACAACTTATTTTAAATTTTTTAGGGTATGTAAAATTGAAGCTTCTTTCCGGCTTCTGAAAATTGCAGAGTGATTTGTGAAGCCATTCCAATTTTATAAAAGTCAGACTTTAAAAAAAAAAAAAAAACCACTGCTATCCATTCACATAGGAGACACTAGCACATCTCCTTTAATTTGTTTTATTATTGTTTTAATTACGTTTTCAGTTTAAACATTTTAAGCTTCTATGATTGTAAGCCACCTTGAGTGCCATTTTCTTAGTAGAAATGCAGGGTACAAATCAAAGCCAGTGTGGTGTGAGAGCCAGTGTGGTGTAGTGGCTAAGGTGTTGGACTGGGAGTTGGGAGATCTGAGTTCTAGTCCCCAATCAGCCATGGAAACCCACTGGGTGACTTTGGGCCAGTCACAGATTCTCAGCCCAACCTACCTCACAGGGTGGTTGTTGTGAGGATAAAATGGAGAGGAGGAGGAGGATGTAAGCTGCCTTGGGTTCATTGGAGGAAAAAAGTCGGAATATAAATGCAATATAATAATAATAATAATAATAATAATAATAATAATAATAATAATAATAATATCAGTAGGCTCAGCAGCACTCCAAGCTTTCCAGAAAGAAACAAAATTATAATAAAATATGCTTGTGGGCATGGAAAGCTGGGTAACAGTTGCAGGGGAGGAATGGATTGGAGTGGCTGGAACCCTGAACAGCATCACTTCACACTGCAGCGTTCTGCTACAAGTCACACCTGTTGTTTCCTATTCTTATCTTGCTGGTAGTCTCAGTTGTGACTTGTCAGGGGTGGGTGGAAGCTGGGCATACATTTAGAAGAGAAAGGAACTGGGAAACATAGTCCATTGCTGTTAAATATGGAGGGTTCGTGCTTCCAGGTGTAGTGATGACCACCACACAGGTAGCCCAGTGATGGCCAACAATTTGCCTGGCTTTAAAAGGTCATTAGACAAATTCATGGAGGACACACCCATCAATGGCTACAAGTCATGCTGGCTCTATGCTATGTCCAGTATCAACGGAAGTATGCCTATGTATACTAGTTGCTGGGGAACATGAGCAGGAGTGTGCTATTGCACTCATGTCCTACTCTTGAACTTCCTACAGGCAGCTGGTTGGCCACTTTGTGAACAAAATGTTGGACTAGATGGACCCTTGGTCTGATCCAGCAGGGGTCTTCTTATGTTCAGCTGTTGGGCTGCAGCTCCCACCAGCAGTAGCCAGCATAGCCGATGATTAGGGATGATGGGAGTTGGAGCTGGACAACATGTTCCCCATCCCTTGTCCACAAGGCTAGGCTTGCCCCTTTGCCACACAGCACTTGAGTTTGCTGGCACGAGCTATTCTAAGCCATGACAGCTATCCAAATCTGGGTGCCAGGAATTTCAGAAAATAAATTACGCTCCTCCTCAGCTCAAATATGTTTAAAATAAATACACGGTTTGAGGGAAGAAGAAGAAATGCAGCCACATATGTGGATGGTTTCAATTGACTTGCTGTATTAACTTCCACACTACTGAAAGAGGGGCTCACCAAGGATTTTTCGACCCTGCCGAGGCAAGCTGGCCCACAGCTGTTTGTGCGAGTGCCCAGGGAAAACGTGTTTTCCATGGAGCACGCCACCTTGAACCACTTTACTTTGCAAAATCCAAAGGATTTGTTACATCAGGGTTTTCAAAACATTTTTTTGCCAGAAGTGTTAATGTGTGTCATTTAAGCTGCCAAGTCGCGCACAGAGTACCGAGACCCTCGCCGGAGTTTATAGAAACTGACATAAGAATGTTAAAGAAAACAGAGCCGCGATATGGAGAGTGACAGCTGATTATTTATTTTTACATATTTTTCAAAGTATCAATAAATCCATTTGAGACTTCATGACTTCAGAGGTTGTAAGAGCAGCAGAGAACGTGAATTATAATTAAGCCCCATTTGCTTTCAACACACACGCACAAAAGCATCGAAACAGAGGATGCTCACAGAATGAACTTTGAGCTACAGAACGAAGTTCATTTACCTGGAGGGGGGAAACACTGTAATAATACTTAAGGTGTTATTGAAGGTTCACTGTTACAAACAGATCTTAGCCTCTGAGTGCAAGGCCAGATTGAAGGTATTTGGCCAAGGGTGCAGCAGGCTCTGCTATCTACTCAATTCACCTACTCAATACCTGCAGGCTCAACTAGAGCTGTGCACAAATGGCCACGCAAAATTCTTCACCCTGTTGGTGGGGAGAGAAATTGGGCAGGACCATGTCACCAGATTTCACCAGGGCAAGGAGTAGAGTTCTCCAACAGTTTCTGGGCAGAGTGGGTCCCCCACCACCATCACCATTAGCAGTGGAGGTAGCTCCTTTCCAGTCAGTAGAAACAATACTGAACAAGAAAGACCAATGGTCTGTCTCAGAATCTTCACTTGTGGTGCCATTTGGTCTAGCACAGGAGTTGGCAACACACAGGCTGCAGGCTGCTTAGTGGCTGGAGCAACTCCCCTATGAGGAAAGGTTACAGCAATTGGGGTTCTTTAGCTTGGGGAAAAAGAGGCTAAGGGGAGACATGACAGAGATGTACAAAATCATGCATGGTGTGGAGAATGTGGACAAGGAGACACTTTTCTCCTTCTCCCATAATACTAGAACCCAAAGGGGTCATCCCCTGAACCTGATTGGTGGGAGATTCAAGATAGATAAAAAGAAGGACTTCTTCACACAGTGCATAACTAAACTCTGGAATTCACTACCACAAGATGTGGTGATGGCCACCAATTTGGATGGCTTTAAAGCGGTGTTGGATAAATTCCTGGAGGAGAAGGCTATCAATGGCTACTAGTCCTAATGGCTAAGTGCTCCCTATAGTATCAGTGCAGTAAGCCTGTGTGCACCAGTTGACGGGGATCATGGGTGGGAGGGTGCTGTTTCACCCACGTCCTGCTTATGGGTTGCTGAACTACAGCTGTTTGGCCACTGAGTGAACAGAGTGCTAGACTAGACGGACCCTTGATCAGTCTTAAGTTGTTATGCATTCGGCCCTGCTGGACTTTCTTGTGGACCCCACTAGATCCTTCTGCATAAGAATGAACCCTTCACTATATACTCTTGAGTAAATTAAATACTTTGGAAATCTTTATTGATGCCAGATGAAAGAGGTTTCATGTTTTTCTTTCAAAACGTTGTACAACAGATCCTTTTAAATCTCGCTCGTTAAATGCAGGGTGCTTTTTCCCCCTCCCTTTGTTTTCAGCAACATCCTCAGAGCAATTACTTAATAAATTATAAATCAATGTGTGTGCTTTTTATGAAATGCACTGCAAACACAATTTGGCAATCAAGCTTTGGATGCACGTTTTTGTAAGAGCGCGTATAAGGAGGTCGTGGTTCAAATCAATATCATCCTTTAAAATGCTTTGCTGTCTTAATGGTTAAATATTATGGTTAGCTGCCCCCCCTCCTTTTCCACACTGGTGCTTTGCTCACAATTAATAAGTTGTTTTGGATGCACCTGTTGCCAGCATTTAATTTCTGTTTAGCACATTTCATGGAAAATATGGCCATGTGTCAGTGTATAGTTCCTGCTTGATGTTGCATATAATTCTTATAATATTCTGAACGGCATGTGCTAATTATTTAGTACAATAGCTCATCTTATGGAGCTGTAAGACTGGGAAAAGAAGGGTAGTAATTACCTGGAATGAGGATGTCTTTTTTGTTGTTGTTGAGACCAAAGTGTGGGAGGGGGGGAATCAAAATCAAAAGAGCATTCAGTTCAAGAACATTCACAGGGTGCTGAAAGAGTTAAGGTTTTGACAGGTTTATTACTTGTAAGTCTGGAATCTCTGGCTTCGAGGCAGTGGTTTTGTGAAATGTACAGTAATTATGGAATACTTGCCCTGATTTCATATATGAAATTTCCTATTCTAACAAATTTCTCTCTCCAAACTAAGTTTCTTGGACCCATTTCTACAGACAGTTTCTTCACTCACACATTTAACATGTGCCTACATGTCGCAGAGCTTTCTAATTTAGCTTGACTTGTCTGGCTTGACCTGCAGTGGAGGTCGGGAGGGGGGAGAAAAACTCCCAACAATGGATCTAGCAAGAAGATCAAAATAAAAGAAAGCTTTACACACACACACACACACACACACACACAGTGATTGAAGAGGCATAAAGAGGGTTTCTAATTTACATCAGAATGGGTACTTTCAATTGCTTGTCAAAACTCAAGGAGGTGTGACCTTGACAAAATAGTTTGGGGTGGAGGAGAGGAAATTTCGTCTGGAGCCAACCTTTTGCAAAGGAGAAAATGAAACTTTAGTCAGAGTGGAAATCCAAAAATAACTGGCTAGAAAGTCATGGTTAGATCAGATGAAACTCTCCAAAGTGGCATGTGCCAAAGCAGCGGATGCCTGGCCTTCTGTTTAAACAGGGTGAGGAGAGACCTCCATTCTCTCTATTTATATAGCACTATCAATTAGTGCTGTGCCAAAAATGTCACCCACATTTCTTTTTTCAACCCTTCTCATTCAACTTGATAGAGAAGAAAATGCTTTTGAAAAGAAATTCAAAGGCGAAGAATAGTTTGCGGAACTTCTCCTGGGTTGGGTTCAGGGTTCCTGTGCTTTCCTACTTATCAGGTGACCCAGGACTGTGCTTGAGTGTCCAGCCTTTCCAGGGCCGGCGCTACTATTAGGCCAACTAGGCAGCCGCCTAGGACACAGACCTCAGAAGGGTGCAGTACTGCCCTTTAAGGGTCACAGTTTTATACAAATTAGCTGTTTTAAGGAAAAACTTAATAAAAGGAAAATATAATAGTTCAGAAACTCTTCTTGAACAGCTGAATCTAAATTGGCAATTTTGGGGAATGTGAGCAAGTCGCTTGCCTTGCCTAGGGTGCAAAATAGTCTGGCACCGGCCCTGAGCCTTTCGTTGTAAAACCATCTCTCTGGCGGCTTGTAAAATCCTTGGCTTCCCACACTTCAGTTAAAGTCCAGGGAAAAGCAACACGTGGTAATCCCTTTATATGGCTTTTTTTTCAGGTCAGGAAGTGGAGGCAGCCTGGGAGGCTGAAGAACGCTGAAGAGATGTGCAATAGAAAGAAAAGACAAACACACAGTGCCCTCAGCTGCCTTGCAGTGATTAGGTAAGCTCAAAAATACCACAAAAATAAATTATAAAACACCCTGAACATGAGGCAGAACAATGGAAGCCTCATTGTGGGGGGAAGAAAAGTTTCAGGACACTGGAAGACAGATTTTGGCAAAGCACTCGCTCCGCCTCTTCCCTGGAGATAGGCAACCCCCACCTGTATTGTGGTGGATGCAAAATGGACGCTGGACTGCCAGCGCAATTGACGCTGTTGCCACTTGCAGCGACAACACAAAAAACTTGAAAAACCCTTAGGAAAAAGAAGCTGCAGCCGCTGTGCTGCAGCCCCTGCCAATGGTGAGCTCTACTCGGATTGTTTAGCTTGGGAAAAAGGAGGCTAAGGGGAGACCTGATAGAGGCGTACAGAATTATGCATGGTGATGAGAATGTGGAGAGGGAGACATTTTTCTCCCTCTCTCAAAATACTAGAACCAGGAGACATCCCCTGAAGCTGATTGGTGGACAAATAAAAGGAAGGGCTTCTTCACACAGCGCATAGTTAAATTATGGAACTCACTACCACAAGATGTAGTGACGGCCACCAATTTGGATGGCTTTAAAAGGGGGTTGGATAAATTCCTGGAGGAGAAGGCTATCAGTGGCTACTAGCCCTGATGGTTGTGTGCTACCTCCAGCATTTGAGGCAATAAGCCTGTGTGCACCAGTTGTTGGGGAACATGGGCGGGAGGGTGCTGTTGCACCATGTCCTGCATTGTTGGCCCCTGCCCGATGGCTGGTTGGCCACTGTGTGAACAGAGTGCTGGACTAGAGGGACCCTTGGTCTGAACTAGCATGGCGCTTCTTATATTCTTACTTCTGAGAAACTGTTGAAAGTTCCTTCTTCTCCTGGAGAAATCTGTTAAAATTGTTTCCCCAATTTCTCTGCCCCATAAACAGTGTAGGCAATTTCAAGAGGTCGTTTGTGCACAGCTCTACTACCAATGCATTAGCCCTAGGGGCCCCCCTTTGCCTTGGAGGCCATTTTGGCGCTTCTAAAATAGCCCTGATTCAACTTGGGGAGCTTCAGGGTGTGCCCGCCTCACCTCAGCACTGAAGCTGAAGCAAGATCCCCCCACCAAAGTGGTTTCGCCTTGTGGGTTCCAGGAGGTTGACCCATCTGTCTCAAGAAGCGGGAGGACGGCCAAGTAGCCTGGCTTCTCCATTATAGGTCACAGCTGAATGGGGCAGTGGAAGCTGGTGCCTCCAATTTCAGTGGGGCTGTCAATCCATTCTGTCTTTCAGTCAGCACCAGCCAGAGCTCTAAAGGAGCTATCGAAGCTGCTGAGTTCTATCCCCAACATCGGTTCAGCAGCAGTCTCCGCTGCCATCTGGGGGTGATGAGGCCCACCACTTGTCAGTGCTGGAGATGATGTGCATTTCAAAAAATGCACACACATTTGATGCATGCATTCGGAAAACAATGCGCAAAAATACACTTGGATTTTTATGAAAACCAAAGCTGATGTGGGCAGGAGCTCTGGGATGGAATTCAGAGAAGCTCGATGACCTCAAGTTAGGTTGATTCATTCATCTAGGGCCGGCTCCACCATAATGTGGGGCCAAGTGCCTGCAACAGGCAGCAGAGCAGGAAAGAGCGGCAAATGGCACTGCTCTCTCCACCCTGGCCCTGCCAGGAGGGCTGCCGCTTCTTCACGCTGTGGCTGGCTGGGTCTTCAGCTGCTGCTTGCCCAGCCTACCTGCTTGTCCAGCTACTCCCATACTTGCTTTGGCAGCTGACCGGCCACCTACTGCCACATTGTCTCCTAGCTGCCTGCAGATCTCCCATGAGCTATTGTGGGAGACTGGCCCTGGCTGGCCTCTTGTGGGAGTTGACGGGATCTCTTGCAATAGCTGAGGCACAAGGTGGGGGCAGCAGCCACACCAGCAGGAGCAAGCCACTGGCAGGAGCTAATTGTGCCACTCGCCCTGCTCTGCCCCTGCCAGCAAGGCCACCGTGGGCTTCAGCCACCGCCCCACTCTACCTGCTCGGGCAGCCAGTTGGCCACTTGCTCCTGCCTGCCCCATCACTCCTGCCTTTCGCCCCAATCACCTGTGGGGCTCCCAAGCTCTCGTGAGAGGCTTTGATAGTTGGGGCAGAAGACGGGAGCAGCACCCACACTGGCAGGGCCGAGTGTCCAGCTGAGTGAGTAAGGAAGGAAGAGGCCAACTGTCTGGGCAGGCAAGCAGGGAGGGAGGAAGTCATGCAGGAGTGTGGGCGATGGAGGCAAGAACAGTAGGTAGGTGGGTAGGCCAGCCGGCCAGGTGTGGGGGTGTAGAGTGACCATACGGAAAGGAGGACTGAGCTCCTGTATCTTTAACAGTTGGATTGAAAAGGGAATTTCAGCGGGTGTCCTGGTGCAACTTCTTCTTTATCACAACATTTAAAGCTGCAGGAGCCCTTCTAGTTATACTAGAGTGACCAGATACAAAAGAGGGCAGGGCTCCGGCAGCTTTAACTGTTGTGATGAAGAGGGAATTTCACCAGGGGCCGCATGCATACCAATGACACCTGCTGATATTCCATTTTCTATACAACTATTAAAAGTACAAGAGCCCTGTCCTCCTTTTCATATGGTCACCCTAAATTTGTATGCATTCAGCACCTGGTGAAATTCCATCTTCGTCACAACAGTTAAAGCTGCAGGAGCCCTGCCCTCTTTTGTAGAGTGACCAGATACAAAGGAGGGCAGGGCTCCTGCAGCTTCAACTGTTGTGATGAAGAGGAAATTTTTAAACCACCCAGAGAGCTTCGGCTATGGGGCGGTATATAAATGTAATAAATTATCATCATCATCACCCTCATCATCGTCTGCATGTATACAAATGGCACCTGCTGAAATTCCCTTTTCTGTACAACTGTTAAAGGTACAGGAGCCCTGTCCTCCTTTTCATATGGTCACTCTACGGGGCTGGCACACCCAGCTTGCCTGAAGCGACAAGATACCTTGGGTCAGGCCTGCATGCATCCCTATCCTCAAAACAGCTGGGATAGGAGGATAACACTGGATTATCCCAGGGGTGGGGGAGTGTGTGTGTGTGTGTGTGTGTGTGTGTGTGTTTGTGTATGTATGTATATATAGATCAGTTCCTAAGACCATTGCTGCATATGACTGGTGTGCAGAACTGTTGAATAAAAAGGTTGATCTCCAGATTTTGATCATGATTACCTAAGAAAGGTTGATACCATTAATAATTCCATGAATTTGAACATTCTCCTCTCATACACAGAAAAATATGCTAACTTCATAAGGGGTGAAGGATATTTTTAATGTTTTTTTAATTACATGCCAACAATATAAGATTTAATCTTTTTTTCATTTTTAAAAACCCCCAAAAACGTACACAACCCAAAATATCTGATTCTAAACACCCAGGCTCAGTTCCAAGTAGCCTCACTATTTACATGGATGCCAAAGTAATGTCTGTATCATTTTCTTTTACAGAGTGGAAGTCTGTGGGGGGAGAATAAATAATTGAGAAATGTAACAAGTTTTCTAATCACACAAAAAATATTTATTTGTGAGTCTTCAGAACACATATCAGCACTTTCCATAATTACAAAATGAGGTTAAGTGTTAACCAGTTTTAAATCTGTCAAAATATTTTAAGGGGAATGAGAGATCTACTTTGTGAATTATCTGTTCAGTTTATTAGCTTAATGATAAACTCACCTTTCACCTGCAACAGATCACAGATAATTGTTCAAACATGACAGAAAGCAAATAAATTGTCTCACGAAATACGTTCTGTGGGAATAACATTGTATGTAGTAGATAGATTCAATTTTGACAAAAGGCATTTGTATTAGAAAAACCTCAAAATACAGACTGCATAATCATTATAAATTGAATATGTTGTCTAAACTTTTAATTTAGTGCAGCCTTTGTGAATGCCTGGTTCAGAGGGAAAGGAAAAGAATATATATAATGGGGATATTGGAAAGAATTGGATTGCAATATTGTGGTCTTCATTAGCAATATTGTAGTCTTTATTATAATGATTATTACATTTTCTGCATTTCGTGGGGTGGGTGGGGAAAATGAAAATTCTGGTGAAAGAAACTGGGAGAGGTGAGAATTTTGGAGAAATTTCTCCTTGGGGAGTGGGGACAGGGTTTCTACAAACCTTTTTAAGTATAGGCAGTTGTTGAGGGAGCTTCTTTCTATTTTTTATTTTTTTAAAAAAACCATCCCCAGAACTTGCAGGAGGCCAGGAGTTCTTCCTGAATGCTTGTTGGAGAGGGTGAGGTCACATGGTCTCCAAGAAGTTCAGGAAGTACTGCCAGGCTCTTCCAAGTGCTGGGGGTGTTCTTTTTTAAAATTAAAAAATTAAAAAATAGTAAGACCCCCTCAAAAACTGGTTACACTTTAAAAAGACATGTGGAAATGCTGTCCCAAGGAGAAAATTCCCCGAAAGTCTCCTTTTCCCTGCGAAAGAGGGGAGCAGGGGGGGAGTCTCTTTCACAGGGAGAGAAACTGTTCCCCAAAATAGGGGGTAGGCCGGGGCTGCGGAAAAGGCGCGCCATAAGCGAATTCGCTTATGGCGCGTTAAGGGAGGTCTGAGAACGGCCTGACCTCGGATTCCCCTGTGCATCATCTGAATGCACAGCAGGGAAACCGGGCCTCACAGCGCGCTAAGACCTCGTCTAGCAAGGCCCAAGGTCTTCTTTCATTCTTTAAGTTCCTAAAGACTAAGTGATGTCTGTAGAGCATTAGGGTCTTTAAAGTTTCCTCTCAAATATAGTTACCCTTACATTCTAATTCTCCCAGCACCAGCTTCTGGAAATTCTCAGTTTACCCACACCTTTTATTATTGGCATGCATTATGTCTTCCGTAATGGCATTCATGAACTTTTAGATCATAGCAGACCTGGCTGATGGTACAATTAAAATTCCTGAATGTATTCATCTGCTCCAGCTCCCAGACCTACTGCTTCCTCAAACTTCTCTCTCTCTCTCTCTCTCTCTCGTTTTACATCCAAAACTAAAACCAGGGGCCATCCAATGAAGCTGAATGGTGTGAGATACAGGACAGATAAAAAGAAGTACTTCCTCATGCAACACATAGTTAAACTATGGAATTTGCTACCACAAAATGTAGTAATGTAGATGTAGTTGTAGCAACTTAGATTTATTTATTGCATTTCTATACCACCCAATAGCTGAAGCTCTCTGGGTGGTTTAAAAATTTAAGACAATTCAAAACAAAACAATAGTATAAAACCATAATATAAAATACAACATAAAAGCACAACCAAGATAAAAACAACAGCAATGCAAAAATACAAATTTAAAATACAAATTTAAAACAGCAAAGTTAAAATTAATTTATAGACTGTTAATTTATTTATTTATTTATTTATTACATTTTTATACCGCCCAATAGCCCAATGTTAAAATATTGGGAGAATAAAAAGGTCTTTACCTGGCACCTAAAAGAATATAACGTAGGTGCCAAGCGAACCTCCTTAGGGAGCTCATTCCACAGCCGGGATGGCTTTCAAGACTGGCCCTTCGGGCAGTTAATTGTGCTCCCCTCACCACTGAGGGCTGCTCAGTGCTGCATCACTGGACTAAGGCAGTGGCACTAGTAGGTGCTCCAGAGTCCCATTAGCCCTGCTCACCTGCTACAGCAAATGTCACTGGAGGAGAGCAGATGATGAGGCTCTGCAGAGCAGCCTCCTGCCCTCTAGTTCACTCTAAAAATTTCACAGAATGACTCAGAGGGTGGGTGGCCTGCACAGCCCTTCAGAGAGCCACCTTGTCTAAAATCCTCCTTCTGAGGAGGTCCTTCCTCAGAGCAAGGAAGAGTCAGAGTTATTCCAGGAGATTGCCCATACAGCAGGCAATCTCCTAGATCGCCCTTCCACTGGAGCAGTTACCCATCTTCTGTTTAGCCAGAGCTAATAGAGGACAGCCAGCTGCTTTGAAGGAGAGGAGTCCTGAGACATCACCTGCAGCACCGGCAATCTCCTTGGACACCTTTCCAGTCAACACCTGGCTCTGAGGAACAACCCCCACCCTCAAGCACTTCAGACTCTGCAACTCTCTGAAGAGCTGTGCCTATCATTTTTGCCAGCTGACACAGCTTTTCCGAAAGACAAAGAGACAGAGCACATGCGGGTGGGTGGGTTTTGAAGCAGGGGAACTTTGGGAGGGAGTCAGCGGCAGCTTTTCTCCTGCCTCAGGTGGTGCAAGCTCTTGCGCTGCTGCTGTGGAGACTTGTGAGAAGTGGCAAAGTGTTGGAAGGCATTGCTCTGTGTGCCTCACAGTGTGGCCTCCACCCTCCACCCTCTCCTGCCGCAGAGGAGGACACTGTCCCATCCCCAATGTTGAACAAAGTTTCAGTTGTCCATCTGGTTAGCTTCTGTATATGGAATGGAATATTATCTTGTTCTATGCCTCAAGACAATAAAATGATCTGAGCCAGCCCAGATGGTTTTAAAAGGGGATTAGACAAATTCATGGAGTATCAATAGCTACTAGTCCTGGTGGCTATATGCTACATCAAGTGTCAGAGGCACTATGCCTCTGTATACCACTTGCTGTGGAATCTGAACAGGTGGGTGCTATTGCGTCCATGTTCTTATGGGCATCTCATAGGTAGCTGCTTGGCTTTTGGCCTGATCCAGCTAGGGTTGTTGCTAGCATCTGACTGGGTTGGGAAGCCAATGGGCCCCCCTATGACCAGCCCCCTGGACCCAGTTGGTTGCTCCCACTCGCGAGAGCAAACCACTACCGAGTTCTCGTGTGGCCTCGGCAAGTGCTCGCCAGCTGCCCGCAGCTGCTCGCAAAATCATGCACTCCCCCTTTCCACGCTAATGGCAGCCGCCATTGAATGCTCCATTCATGCCTTTACCCTTGCATCAAGGGGCCTTTAAGGCCCCCGTTGCCACAGTAGGTGGGAATTCACAATTTCCCGACTTCTATAAATTGCCTATCTCCCTCAGTGCATTAATGGCAGCTGCCATTAACATGAAAGGGGGAAATGTATAATTTCCAGAGGCTCCTGAAACTGCACATTTCCCCCTTTCGCACCAATGGCGGTTGCCATTAATGTGGAAGGGGCAAGTTTGTGATTTTGTCACGTGGGTGGGTGGCTGCCAAGCATTCGCCTGGCCAAGCTGGGCCTCAGAAGAGGCTTGCATGGCCCAGAGAGCTCTCGTGGATGACAGCAGCGATGGGGCAAGCACCCACGAGCCTGGTGCGGGTGAATTCGCACACCCCTACATCCAACACGGCTCTTCTTATGTTCTTAAGTATTCCCTTTCAAGTTGTTTTCTTGTAATTTTAACTTCTTCTTTTTAGCTGCCTTGGGAACCCATTGCAGGATGGAGCATAAATGACAGAAATGTGTAAATTAAAAGAGGTTTCAGATGCCTCAGTTTTTGAAAGATGATAGACGATAAAAAGATGATAGATATTATAGCTTATATTTTGCAAGTATAGATAGTTCCAGGTTGAACATGTGATGGCTGATGGTTGAATTCTCACCTCTTCCAGCATGTTGTATGCTTGGCCTGTCACGACACTGCTGGTTTGGGAAGGATGCAATTTAGGATTCAGTGGGAACCATATTGGAGACCCACATGAGCCTCTCTGTGTCTAAGAGAAAATAGCTAGAGGGCTTGACAGTTCTCTCCAATTGCAAATCAAGCCAAAAGGCATTGGAAGCCATGACAACCTTGCTAGCGTTGTGTCAGCTCGCAGAGCCTAGGTCAGATGGGGGCTCTTCCTAAGTGGAGAAGTACTTCCCCTCCATAGACTGCAATGGAGGCTGGGAGAAGGAGTAGGCTCCCCTAGTGGGGACTCTATAGAGGACACACCACCTTCGAACCCAGCTGAGATTCACAAGCAGGAAGATGCTAAATTGTTCTCATGTCCTTCCTCCTGGCTTCCCATAAGTATCTGGCCAGTATGAGAACAGAATGCTTGACTAGATAGACAGAAGAACAGAAAAACAGAAGAAGAGCCATGCTGGATCAGACCAAGGATCTATCTAGTCCAGTACTTTGTTCACACAGTAGCCAACTGCTGTCAGCCAGGGACCAACAAAACAGGACATGGTGCAACAGCACCCTCCCACCCCTGTTCCCCAGCAGTGATGCACACAGGCTTATTGCCTGGAATACTGGAGATAGCACACAACCATCAGGGCTAGTAGCCATTGATAGCCTTTGCCTCCAGGAATTTATCCAACCCCCTTTTAAAGCCATCTGACTTGGTGGCCATCACTACATCTTGTGGTAGTGAGTTCCATAATTCAACTATGCACTGTGTGAAGAAGTACTTCCTCTTATTTGTCCTGGATCTCCCACCAATCAGTTTCATGAGATGACCCTGGGTTCTAGTACTATGAGAGAGGTCTGATGTTTGTATGTTCAATTCTGTGGTAGATTCATACTTCCCAAAATCAATCATTTGCTGCACATACTGTAGGATTTATTATCTATCCATCCATCCATCCATCCATCCATTACATTCTTGTGAATATGATGTTAGATTTAGTAAGGACCTTTAGAAATAGTTAGTGGGAAAGCACATTCCTTTTATCCAAACAGTCCCATATTCAATCCCTGGCATGTCTAGGTAGGACTGTGAAAGAGTGTCACCAATCAGTACAGACTATGCTGAGCTAAGTAGGCCAGATCTACACCAGGCAGGATAAAACACTTTGAAAACGCTTTGAGAACTGCATATGGAGCGTGTTCTCAACTGGGCCCCAACAGTTGTCAAAACTGTATTAAACTGTTTTAAAGCAGTAGTGTAGATCCTTCTCAAGAGTCTAACTTGGTATAAGGTTGTGTTTGAACTTCCTACAATTTGTTGTATCTCATCTTATCTACCTCACTGGGTTACTGGGACGATAAAATTAAGAATGTATCCAGGTACCCTGAGTTTATTGAACAAAAGATGGGATAAAAACATCTGAATATGTATCCCTCACTTCCTCCAAGAACAACTCAAGGGGTAGCCTATAGGGTCACCCCTCTCTCCCAGTCATTACACCCTGATAGCTATCTGGAGAATCAAGATATTAATTATTTTTCATTTATCGACATCGTCTGCTGAACAACAAAACTTAGTGCACACATAATAACTAAATGGGGATCCATTTATTTCATTCTTTACTTGGTAGAAGATGTGGCTTTTTAGTGACACCCCCCCCCCAATAAAATAATGTCACCGGTGCTGTTACTTTGAAACATGGCACCAAAAACTGAACACAGCAACTATGCTCTTCAGAATGGGTGGTCGTTTTTTCCTGCATTTCCTGGACATTGTGCTTAGAACAAGAACCGAGTGTGCTAACGTAGAGTTAAAAACTTCCGTTGTGTGAATAACCCTCCACAACTTTCATGGACTAAGCTCATAAACCTGAAAACATGACAGGACTAAGGGGAAGGGTACTTTGACCCCCAAGTGAAGGTCCCTTCACACATAAGTTTCATGAAGGGGTGCTCATGATGCAGTGAAGAGTATCAGGCCACAGAGCTGGCTCCACCCCTGTGGTCACATGACTCTCCCTGGGCCTGTCTCTGATATCCACATATTAGGCATGGCGATCTACAGAGGGGAAGCCTGGATAACGATGCTTAGAGCATGGACATCAGGGGGAGCCATGTGGCCTGCAAAAGGGGGGGGCAGTGGCATGAACCCATTGTCCTTCCCAAATGAAGTAACATGCATGACCATCAAAAGCACTTCTCCCCAAGACCATTAAGTCCAATGTTTACAATTACCAAAGTGCATCACTGGTTTCCAATCCAATCCAACCAAAGGCCACTGATCCAGCTTGCAGTAGATTGACTAAGATCTTACTCTATAAGGTACAGAGCAGAATAGTTCATTGCTTGGCACTGAACCAAGCCTCTGGCACCACTTCATGCAAACCGATTTAGGTGTTTACACTCCAGCCTTAATGTTGACCCAGAGATATGGGAATGCATGGATTAAAGAAAGTCAGCTTTCCATCAAATGCTTCTATAAAATATCCTTTTTTGTGCTTTCTTTGTTTCCATGTTCTCTGTGTTACACTGTTGTGGTTTGTACAAATTGTTGAAATGTTCTCCATGTTATCATAGCTGTTTGGTAAGTTTTTTCCCCTTAAAATGGTCCAACCTGTTCAGGGTGGATTCCCTCCGCCTTTTCTTTTAAAGACATCTTAATTAGTCAAATCCTGACTGGTCTTTTTCCAATGTTCCTGTTGGCACAGTTGGATTTCAATTAACATTCTGCTTTAGAGCTGCAAATGCCCCTGCTCAATATTTTTTTAAGGAAAAAATGTGCTATTTTGGATGCCATTTCTCTCCTTTTTTTTCCTTTAGAAATTATTCAGGTTTTTGTTTTTAGGCTTTAGAACTGGAAGTAGCATTTTCAATTTCTGCTGTTTGCATTTTTCAAGAAACAGCATTTTTCTGAAGATTATTATTTTTTTACACAGAGATGTTTTATATATTAACCATCATCTGTAGCCCAACGTTAACTGATCTAGTCCTCATCTTCCAGACTCTTTGCAGTAGTGCTGTGCTGAAAATTTCGATCATTCAATTTTTGGCTTTTTTGTGGGGGGTGGGGAAAAACGAAAACTCAGGCAAGTGAGGCTGGGAGAGGTGAGAATTTTGGAAGATTTTCTCCTTAGAGAGGAGAACAGGATTTCCACATACCTTTTTAAATGTAGCCAGTTGTTGAGGGAGTCTTCTTTCTTTATTTTTATTTTTTTAACACACACATCAGCATTTTCAGAAGCCCAGAAGTTCTTCCTGAATGCTTATTGGAGAGGGAGAGGTCACATGGTCTCCAATAGGCACTCACTAAGAACTGCTGGGGTCCTCGAAATACTGAGAGAAGATCTTTTTGGGTTTTGTTTCATTTTTGAAAAACTAAAAATTAGGAAGAAGTCCTCTCAGCAATCAGTTACTCTTTAAAAAGGCATGTGGAAACCCCTCCGCCCTTCCCCAAGGAGAAAAATTCTCTGAATTTTCCCCTCCTTACCGTGAAAGAGGCAGAAAAAACAATGCCTCTTTCATGAGGAGAGAGAAAGTTCCCAAAAATAGGGGGCAGGATTGGGCCCCGCACTATTATTATTATTATTATTATTATTATTATTATTTATTTATTTATTTATTTATATAGCACCATCTATGTACATGGTGCTGTACAGAGTAAAACAGTAAATAGCAAGACCCTGCCGCATAGGCTTACATTCTATTAAAATCATAGTAAAGCGATAAGGAGGGGAAGAGAATGCAAACAGGCACTGGGTAGGGTAAACAGGCACAGGGTAGGGTAAAACTAACAGTATAGAGTCCAAATAGCATCAAGTTTTAAAAGCTTTAGGAAAAAGAAAAGTTTTTAGCTGAGCTTTAAAAGCTGCCATTGAACTTGTGGATCTCAGATGTTCTGGAAGAGCGTTCCAGGCGTAAGGGGCAGCAGAAGAAAATGGACGAAGCCGGGCAAGGGAAGTAGAGACCCTTGGGCAGGCGAGAAACATGGCGTCAGAGGAGCGAAGAGCACGAGCGGGGCAATAGTGTGAGATGAGAGAGGAGAGATAGGAAGGAGCTAGACCGTGAAAAGCTTTGAAGGTCAACAGGAGAAGTTTATATTGGATTCTGAAGTGAATTGGAAGCCAGTGAAGAGATTTCAGAAGTGGACTTACATGGTCAGAGCGGCGAGCCAAGAAAATGATCTTAGCGGCAGAGTGGTGGACAGAAACCAACGGACTGATGTGAGAAGAAGGAAGGCCAGAGAGAAGAAGGTTGCAGTAGTCCAGCCGAGAAATAACCAGTGCATGAACAAGCATTTTGGCAGAAGAGACAGACAAAAATGATCGAATCCTGGCAATATTATACAGGAAAACTTTGCAGTTCTTCTCTTTAGTTGATAGGGCTGTGGATAGGGGCTGGTATTTGCATTTGTAGTGGTTAACGGAACTCTGGAAGGAGTGGTTCTGAACCTACCTGGGGAATAAAATGCCTGTCACTAAAAATTGTGATCATTTGAGGAGAATTTGGGATTGCTTCTCAGTATTAAGGGATACTGAAGGAAGTAAAGGATTTCAGTCAGATTGGAACATAGGAAGAATTCTAACTCAAGAAGAAGGGAGGCCCCTACAGACAGTATGAGGCCACCACTACTAGTCTACTATAACCCAGATTGCCACCATGCGCCACAAATAGGGATGTATGGATTGTGTAAAATCCATTCTGTCTGTGTTTTGTAGATTGTCCAGTATCATTTCTTCATGCATCTGTTCACAGACTGATTTTATTCCCCCCGATATGCAGAAAAATACTCAATACCATAAGAAAGTTCACAACAATTTACAGAATTTGTTAGTGTGTTACATTTAGTGTGTTCCATTTGACTTTTCCCTATGTGTATTTCCAACAAGGCATATGTCTCAGCAGAAATTTGTGTATTTTCCTACAAATGAATTCACCAAAATTTCAGGGAAGTATCTATCTAACTATCTAATCTGACTCCATGTGGCCTGGGGAGGCCATTCTGCATTGGATTCTAGAGGTCAGAATCTTAGAAATTCAAACTCATTTCAGTCTGTCTAGAATTTCTCCAGGGGGGGATCTACACTACTGCTTTAAAGCGCTTTATAACAGTTTTGACAACTGTTGGGGCCCAGGACACACTGCAAATATAGGTTTCAAAATGTTTTCAAAGCGCTTTAAAAGCAGTAGTGTAGATCCCCCCCAGCATTCCTAGCCACAATTTCTCCAGCACAAAAGTAAGTTTTTTAAAAAAAAAAAAAACACCTGACACTGCTCCCCTCCCCACCCCTGAAGGGCACAGAGCACTTGAAGAGCTCAGTGCCCGATTCCCAGCTCCTCGCATTACTCACGAGGAGCCAGGATGAAACCCACACCTCTCACGGTCTCGGGATGATCCCAAGACCCCAGGGAAAACCACGAAAAAAGGGTATGGCAATATCCCAGGGAAATGGAGGGATCATCCCTCCCTGCTCCTGGGCTCCTCTGTGCATTATGTGGATGCACAGGGATGATCCCTGGAATATCATCTGGTGTAGACATGCCCCAAGCCTCCACCTAGTCCAGCATCCTGTTCACACAGTGTCCAACCAGCTGCCCACAGGAAACCCACAACCAGGACATGGGTGTAACAGAACTCTTCCACCAAGTTCTCTAATAACTGGTGTACATAGGTTTACCACCTCTGCTACTGGAGATAGCACATAGCTATCAGGACTAGTAGCCATTGAATGCCTTCTCTTCCAGGAATTTATCCAACCCCTTTTAAAACCATCCAAATTGGTGGCCCTCACTACATCTTGTTGTAGTGACTTTTATAGTTTAACTATGCGCTGAGTGAAGAAGTACTTTCTTTTCTCTGTCCTGAATCTCCCACCTGCTGTTCTGGGGCGGTGTGTGTGTCTGTGGTGGATTCAGAGATGTATCTGCTCTCTGTGAAAACCAGGTGTTTTCACTTTCCCCAGGGCCAGACTCATCCTTCAGCAGCTGCCTATTTCACTCCTGCACAGTTCCTAAAGCCTCCAACAGCAATGGAGATAGGGTTGGGTTTGATGTTGAGTCTCTTCTACCGTATTCTGGGTGTTGCTGCTGCTCAGTGCTATGGCATCGGGTGCTCCCTGACCATTCACACTAGTACAGGACTACTGCTGCATTCCATTAGTTCTACATTTGCTCCATCCTTCAGAAGATCTGTCAGGGATGCTTTATGGTGGATTCCTGCATTGAGCAGGGGGTTGGACACCATGAGTTTATAGGCCCCTTCCAACTCTACTATTCTATGATTCTAGATCACACAACAGTTGAGCACACAGATTCCGTGCATTACTACAAAAGTGCATCAGTTTGAAATGAATCCAGAGTACTGAAGCATGGAAAGCCCATGGTGACTACATATGTCCAATATACAAAACATACCCAACCTGTTGCCCTCCGGGATGGGGAAGAGGGCCTTCTCCGGACTTCACCTCCCGCCAGTCCTAGACTGCATGGCCAACGGTCAGGAATACTGGGAGTTATAATCAAAAGACTGAAAGATACAATACAAGATACGACGCCCTGTTATCTTACCTGTTCCTACAGATTTAATTCTAGTTAATGTGGAAGTTACATGTATTTATTATAGATGTTATTCTAGTTAATATGGAAGTGATTCAAAATTATGCTGTCTTGAGAGACAATGCTCACAATGAGATGTTTACCCACTCTACATGTGGAACATGCCAATCCTTATGCAGCTCTATATTTTTAAAAGAAATTAAATTAGTGGTTCTAGCAGGTATGGGTGGAGCTCATCGTTGGTAATGGTAAGGGGGGGAAAGGAATGAGTGGGATCTTCTTTTGAGCGTAATTCTTCAGAACATTAAATGAGATGAACAAAAGAGAAATTAAACACAAGGCTCTGCCATGCTACTGTGACATTAAGTGTCAACGCGGAATTTCAACTACAATTAAAAGAGTCTTCTAATAATTATATAGGGTAGTAAACAAGGTTCCAGGGCAAACATCTGTGGGTAGAAATGACTAACAGCTTTGTGCAAAATAAAATAAAATAAATAAAAATAAAAAATGCAGTCAAATCTAACTGCCCCATGGATCACAGTGTGGTAAGGTCAAAGCAGTGGAGAGGTTAAGAGCAGTTAATGTTAGATACCCCACAACCCATCATCACTCCAAAGTCTTTTCCATATTCATAGAAAATTGTCATCCATATGCATGAAACACACCTTTGACATTCAGAGGAGATTTGACTACTATAAACTCTTATTCAATACTCTTATGCCTTCTTTTGTAGACATAGCAAAGGACATTGCATTAAGGTCTCCATTACCATAGGTCTCCAGAGGACTGGAGGGTATCCACTGTAACCCCAATATTTAAAAGGGAAACAAAGAGGATGGTCTGGGAAATTACAGACCTGTCAGCCTAGATCCTGTCTTGGGTAAATTGGTACAATACAATATTAAAGCTAGAATTATTAAAGCCATAGAGGGACAAGTCTTGCTAAGGACAAATCAGCTTAGCTTCTTCTAAGGAAAGTCTTGCCTCACCATTTTTTTAAATTTCTTTAAGAATCAAAAGGCTGGAGCTAAGGGAGTTCTCATAGAATAGTATAGTTGGAAGGGGCCTACAAGGCCATCGAGTCCAACCCACTGCTCATTGCAGGTATCTACCTGAAAGCAAACCTGACAAATGGCTGTCCAGCTGCCTCTTGAATGCCTCTAGTGTGGGAGAGCCCATGACCTCCCTAGGTAATTGGTTCCATTGCTCTAACAGTCAGGAAGTTTTTTCTGATATCCAGTCAGAATCTGGCTTCCTGTAACTTGAGCCCATTATTCTGTGTCCTGCACTCGGGAAGGATTAAGAAGAGATCCTGGCTCTTATCTGTGTGACAACCTTTCAAGTAGGGATGTGCTCCGCTTCTAATCGGACCGGCGAATTAGAAGCGGAGCGGGGTGCTTCGCCTCCCCTTAAGGCGGAGGCGAAGAGGATTGGGGGGCCGGCGGAGCATGGCGAAGAGGATCGAGGTGAAGACGGATCCTTCCCCTCGATCCGGAGCTCCGCCGGAAAGGTAAGTGGGGTTTACCGGGCCCTGCCGCTGTCGCTGTCGCCCATGCAGCAACAGCGGCAGGGCCCGGTAAACCCCCCCTCCTCTCCCTTACCTGCCTCCGTCCGCGGTCCCTCGGCTTCTTCAATTAAGCCCGTGGTTCAACCAGGAAGTCTAGGCCGCACTTGCGGCCCAGACTTCCTGGTTGAACCGCGGGCTCAATTGAAGAAGCCGAGGGACCGCGGAAGGAGGCAGGTAAGGCCCCCCTTCCCCTTGGTCCCTTACCGGGCTCTGCCGCCATCGCCGCACGGGCGGTGACGGCGGCAGGGCCTGGTAAAACACCCTGCCCTCCTCTCCCGGCCTTACCTGGCACCACTCCCCTCCACTGCAGAGCTCCGATTCGGAGCCGGAGTTCCGCAGCGAAGAGGAGCGGAGTATGGGCGGAGCAGAGCGGGCCGATCCAAAATTTTCGGATCGCCCCGCGGGGCGGAGCGGGGGGGTCCGTGCACACCCCTACTTTCAAGTATTTGAAGAGTGCTATCATGTCTCCCCTCAATCTTCTCTTCTCATAGATATTATATGCTCGGACTTCCAAATGTCCTCACCAAAAGCTCCTAAGTAAGCTCAGTGTTCATAAGATGAGAAAACAGATCATCCTGTTTCTTGGTAACTGGCTAAAAACCAAGCTATGTCACAATAATACAATAAAATCATAAAACAATCTCACAATAAAACAGTTCAAAAGCAAGAAAATAGCAGAGTAAACTAAACAAACCTTCATAATATTTAAAAATGCCTGGGCCTATTGGTAAGTTTTAACTGGGTGCCAAAATGATAGCAGGTCAGGACCACTTGAGCAGCAAGAGGGAAGGCATTCCTGAGACACGGTGCCATAACAGAGAAGGCCCTGTATCTAATTCCTACACAACAAGATTCACCTGGTGAAGAAAGCTGGAGAAGAGCCTCCTCTGAAGATATTAAGACAAATGAGTTTCAGCATAAGTACAAATGATGTGGTTCAATGTAAGTACCAATGCTGAGTCTCAATTGGCACTACCCATGAAAGAAAACTAATCACATGCAGATTTTGTTGTGTGAGATTAGAATCAAACATGTTTCATTCCTTTGCACACAATTTATCTGAGTTTCAGCAGCATTAATACAAGATCCCATAATGGTCAGAACTAAGTATTAGAGCTGAGTGCAACCTTTATGGAGTGTTCAAAAGCAAATCCAAAAAGTTGTCCTTTACATTATGCAGACAGCCTGGTCCATGTTGCCACCATATTGTCCCAGTCATATAATCCTCATGTTCTCCAGTGATAAATGTGGGCTACACAGCCTGAGCTCTCAGTAGCATATGGTAGGGGTGTGCACGGACCCCCCGCTCCGCTTCACTTGCAGATCCGCCATTTTCCGGAGCGGGTCGCTCCGCTCCGCCCCCGCTCCGCCCACTTCCGCTCCGCTCCGCTCGGAGCTCCGGATCCGGATCCGGAGCTCCGTTTTTGCCCCCCATAGGGTTGCATTGAAAGCTAAAAAAGTAAACAACTTTTTTTCCGTTGAAGTTAGAAACCTCACGTTTGGCACCATGACACCTCATGGGCGTATACACACACACGCCAAGTTTCAAGGCAATCCCATCATCCCCTGATTTTTGGCGAATTTTTGAAAATCGGGCACCCCATTCACACCCCTTGGGATAGCTCCGTCAATTTGCATGTTAGAAACCTCAAACTCGGCACCAGGGCAGCTTATCCATGTGTCCACATGCACGCCAAGTTGCAAGCAAATCCCATCATCCCCTGATTTTTGGCGCGGCTCTACCCTCTAACGCACCACCCATAACCCTAATTCACACCCCTTTAGATAGCTCCGTCAATTTGCACGTTAGAAACCTCAAACTCAGCACCATGATAGCTTATCCACGTGTCCACATGCACGCCAAGTTTCAAGGCAATCCCATCATCCCCTGATTTTTGGGGAATTTTTGAAAATCGGGCACCCCATTCACACCCCTTGGGATAGCTCCGTCAATTTGCATGTTAGAAACGTCAAACTCGGCACCATGAGAGCTTATCCATGTGTCCACATGCACGCCAAGTTGCAAGCAAATCCCATCATCCCCTGATTTTTGGCATGGCTTAACTCACCCCAAATTGTCCCATTCTACAACTACGTCAATTTGCATGTTTGAAACCCCAAAGTCGGCACCATGATAGCTTATCCACGTGTCCACATGGACGCCAAGTTTCAAGGCAATCCCATCATCCCCTGATTTTGGGGGAATTTATGAAAATCGGGCACCCCATTCACACCCCTTGGGATAGCTCCGTCAATTTGCATGTTAGAAACCTCAAACTCGGCACCATGAGAGCTTATCCATGTGTCCACATGCATGCCAAGTTGCAAGCAAATCCCATCATCCCCTGATTTTTGGCGCGGCTTAAACTTTTTAACTCACCCCAAATCAAGTCCCATTCTACAACTACGTCAATTTGCACGTTAGAAACCTATCCTTTGGTCCCATGACAGCTTACCCATGTGTCCCCATGGACACCAAGTTTCAAGGCAATCCCATCATCCCCTGATGTTAGGGGAACTTTTGAAATTTGAACACTCCAGTATGTCAGGGATTTAAAGTTGCAATTGCAGACAGCTCAATGGGGCCAGTTCCAAGGCAATCCCAACATGCCACGAGATAACCCTAAATCTTCTGGCACATTTGAAAAAGGGATTATTGAACTTGATAAAGTCTAAGTGAGCGCAGGAAGGACTTCTCCCCTGAGTCAAAGCAAGACACATACACCATCGCTGCAAGGCGGGAAGGGGAGAAGGGAGGGAAAGCAGGCAGGCAGCATGCATTGTAGTGCCGCAAGGATGGCTTGAGCACTAACGCATAGCAAACCAACCCATAAGTGGGCGCAAAGTGAGGCAAAGATGGCTGGTTATTTCTTTCTAAGCCAGCAGTTACGCCTTGAGGGGCACAGAGGAGGACGATTGGGAGCAAACCAGGCACCAGGCGGGCAGAGAGGCAGGCAGAGTAGGCGAGGAGTCAGTCCTGGCAGATGCCCCACCACAGCAGCACCCCGGGGGAGGCGGGCAGGCGGGCAGGCGGGCAGGCAGGCAGGCAGGCTGCGGGCATTTCTGGGGGCACAAGGAAGTGATGGCTGGTTTCTAAGCCAGCATTGCAGTTAGTCACGCATTGCAAACGCAAACCATCCCAGCGAGTCGGTCACCGAGGAGGACAGGCTAGCAGAGGGGCAGGCAGAGTGACATGTCATAGATCTAGTATTGGGGAGGAGTCAGTCCCGGCAGATGCCCCAACACAGTAGCACCCTGGGTGGGCATTGGAAAACGCCATCTTGTGGGTCAATACTTCCCCCACCCCATGTCCTGCAGGGTTGCCTGCCTAACCCTTGTGGGGATGGGAGATGGAGAGCTTAGAGTGGCAGTGCCAGCAGCAGCCTTCGGCTTTCCCCTGGAACCAGTCGCCTTGCCCGCCTCTTTCCCCAGCAAGATCGCCTGGTGCTGCCTATGAAGATGCATCTTCATGCTGCTGGTTCCATAATGCCCTGTCGATGAACCCCTGCTTAGGCTGAGTTTGCAGTGGTGACAGACAGCAAAGCGGGGATCCGCTCCCAACTCAAAGTGGTCCCACACGATGCTTGTCTTTCGTTTCCGTGGTGACACCACCAATTGCCCGCCTGAGCTCTCTGGTGTTGCCACAGAAACAGGGGTGTGGGATGAGACTGGGGAGAGAGCCTCAGCCTGCTGCTGCTCCTCCTCAGCCCCCACATCCTGGAGGCCCACCGCCTCCTCCTCCTCCCCCCCCCCTCCACTGTGCTGAGGACCTCGTCTAGGTCCATCAGCGGGCTCGTGGGCTGAAAGGAGAATGAAGGAGTTGGGGATACTCCTCCTCCTCTAATGGCACTGCTGCCACGTGCCTCTTGCAAACGGGCACTTTTCCCATATCCACCCTCAAAAAGAGAACGCCGGGCACAAGTTGCAGAAGAGAGTGGCTCTGCCTGCTGCTTGTCCTGCTTCTGTTTTGGAGCAGTCAGCCAAGGAGTTGCCCGTTTGAGTTTCACAGGAGGAGAGGAAGCCTGCTTACTGCTGGCAGACTGAGCCTTGCTGCTTTCAGCACGCCTGCTTCCTCTTTTCATGATGACTAACAAAATATTAATACTACTAATACTATGTATAAGGTACTACTAAGAATATGTATAAGAAGAATATAATATGTTTAAATGTAGGGAAATGGGACAAGAACAATAAAATATACTACTACTAATATGTATGAGAATATACTAATATATATATATATATATATATATATACTACTAAGAATATCTACAAGAATATAATAATATGTTTAAGAATATTACTAATAAATGTAGGGAAATGGGACAAGAAATGGGACAACCACTACTATAACAAGAACAAAATATGAATACTACTACTAATATGTATGAGAATGTATACTAATAGACTACTAAGACTATGTCAAAGAATATAATATAATATGTTTAAGAATAGGGAAATGGTGTGCGTATGCTTTCCCCAAAATGCTCAATCTGTGGCTGCCTGTTGAACTTGACAAAAGCAGCCCACTCTGTCCAAGTTACACAGAGAAGAAAAAGAGAATCCAATTTTTTTGGTATATTTGGTATATAGAAGATAGAAGGAAACACAATCAGGATTTAAGAGAGGGGAGGGGGGAAAAGAACCAACCACTACTATAAGAAGAACAAAATATGAATACTAATATAATATGTATGAGAATATATACTAATGGACTATGTGAAAGAATATAATAAAATATGTTTAAGAATATAAATGTAGGGAAATGGGACAAAAAGTGTGTGTATGCTTTCAAAAGAAAGCTTTCACAAAAGCAGAACAGTCAGGCTTTAATACAGGGAAGGGGGGGGGCAACCAACCCAACCACACACTCCAAAATTCAAAAATAAAGTTTATATTAAATCAAAGTAAGGGGAAAACACAGGGCAAACTAAGCTACAAGTCAGAAAGAAGCAAACAAACACACACACGCGCCAAACTAAACCTATCCTAATCTATCTCCAAAGTCCAAAGCAGGAGCACTAACTAACTAAGTGTTCCCTCCACGAACGCCAACCCACAAAGAGACACAAAACAGAAAGTTCTCAGGGTGGGTCTGCCTTAGTCCCCCCTCCAACGCTGGGATTGGAGGAGGATGCTTTCTGAGGAGATCAATTCTCATCAGGATTGGGAGTTGAATGTGCCTGTCATCGCTTCCAAAAAAATAAAAAAAAAAATAAAAAAAACCCAAACCCCGATTTTTTAAAAAATATTGCACGTGAACCACAGCACGCAGAAAGTTGAGAGTGGTCTCAAAATGACCCCCATCCACGACTCTCTGTGCACAAGAATTTTCAGAACGATAGCTTAAACCCCCCCCAGTTATCCCCGATTCTTTCCCTCAATGCAATCCTATGGGCGAAAAGCCGAAACGCAGTTTGAGCCGCGCGGTTGACCCGATTTTTAAAAAAATATTGCACGTGAACCACAGCACGCAGAAAGTTGAGAGTGGTCTCAAAATGACCCCCATCCACGACTCTCTGTGCACAAGAATTTTCAGAACGATAGCTTAAACCCCCCCCCCAGTTATCCCCGATTCTTTCCCTCAATGCAATCCTATGGGCGAAAAGCCGAAACGCAGTTTGAGCCGCGCGGTTGACCCGATTTTTAAAAAAATATTGCACGTGAACCACAGCACGCAGAGAGGTGAGAGTGGTCTCAAAATGACCCCCATCCACGACTCTCTGTGCACAAGAATTTCCAGAACGATAGCTTCAAAAACAACGTAGTTATGCGCGATTATTTGCCGCAATGCAATCCTATGGCGAAATGTTTTCAAGATGGCGACCGGAGCGCTCCGCCTGAACTCGGAGCTCCGAAAAATGGTCGCTTCTCTTCGCCTTGCTTCTAGGGGGTCCGCGGTCCGCTCCTACTCCGCCTCTGGGTAAGGCGGAGCAGGCCAATCCGCTACTGCTTCTACGCTCCTAATCGGAGCGGAGCACATCCCTAGCATATGGTTTACAGGGTTTAGAGATCCTTAGGAACGCATCTTAAAGAGAGTGGGTTCATATGATAGGGTTTGGTGGTGGTTGTTTTTTAATGAGTTCAATACCCTGATCTTTTTGTCAAGCACATTTTGTTTTGGTCTGGGATCTGAAATCACACCAGTATTCGAAAGACCACATGCTCAAGAGCTCCACCAAGAGGTATCATGAGCCAATTGCAAAAAGCTATCTCCAGATAGACAAATACAGCCATGTTCACCTTACTGATTACACAAATTCACAGCTCCTGTCAATGCCGACTGTCCATAATAGCTAAATCTATCCTCCATGTTCAGAGGCAGTATAGTCAAATGACAGTGGAGAACAATCATCTTCATGACAAGCCTGTGGTGTTCCCAGAGGGATCTGGCTGACCATTGCAGGAAACAGAATGGTGGACTAGATGGACCTTTGGTCTAATCCAACAAGGATCTGCTTCTGTTCATCCTAACTATGATGACATGCTATGAAACAAATGGTTGGATTCAGAATTCTCTTTTGTATCTGGTCACTCTAGTATAGCTCCTGCAGCTTTAATTGTTGCGATGAAGAGGGAATTTGACTAGGTGCTGCATGCATACAAATGGCACCTGCTGAAATTCCCTTTTCAATACAACTGTTAAAGATACAGAAGCCCTGTCCTCCTTTCCATATGGTCAGCCTACCTTTCTTTTTCTAACACTGATTCGCATCATGATGAAACGGAAGTAAAGGATGAGAGATCAATGACACAAAATAGCATTCTAGTGTTATTATTCATTGCTGATGTATACAGCACTTTATAAGCATCAAAAGGTCTTCATAGCACCATTGAATATGGACCCAACACTTCAAGGCCTATCAAAATAAATCAAACTGATTTCACTCGCATTGTTTGGCAACATCCAGAATAATTATGATTCAAGTAAGCTCTTATATAATGCTCTAGTCCATACGCCCAAAGGCACTCAATGCTGGCACTCATCAGTCTTTGGTTGTTGTTGTATTCCTTTGTTTTTCTTTTTTAATGATTTTTTTTTAAAAAAAGAAGATTTGTTAAAACATTATTTATAAACAAATATAAAAATACATACAGACTCATCAGCCTTTGTTAGGATGATGAAATTAAAGTTACCGAGACTTGGTTGTATAGATGTAAATATCTTCATTCGAAACACTGATTGTTGTTTGTTTTTAGGGGAAAATGTATATCCTGCCCTTCCTCAGAACTTACACAAATATAAAACTTGGGGAGGGGATGTGCGATTTGCACAAAAGTTTGCATTGGCGCAAGTGCACATTTGCAAACTGGAACAAAATTCTCATGCATCCCTTTAAAGAAAACCCAATTCTGTCAATAAGGAGATGATGGAACAAAAGACACCTGACTGGATTAACAAACTTGGTACATCCCTAGTAGCAATTCCTTTGCAGCTGCAGACAACCAGCTTTGAAGAATTAGATTTACACATGTATTTCTGCCATTTTGTCAGACGCATGGACTGTGTGCACAAGAGAACAGTGATGGGTTGCTCTTCCTTGTGTATTTCCAAAGACAAAAACACACACACAACAATGTAGCACTTTGAACTAACTAACTTCCTGCAACACATCATGCACCATAAGCTCTTGAGTTACAGGGTGGGAAGAAAGGAAGCCTTTGAGGTGATGGGTTTGTTGATAAGGTGGAAGGCAGACGGTGAATATGCCCATGCCTCTGATTAGCTTGGCCTCTGATGAGAACATCTGCTGCAGATGTGGCTTCAGGTTGCAACTTGTTCAGGGCCACAGCTGAGGTTCTTGTGCATCTGCGTGCGTTGGCATTTGCAGTGTGGTTGGGTCTGCCATAGCTTATATCATGCCAGAGATTAGATGTGATTACTATGCATGCTATGAGGTAACGCAAGCCACAATCACTTTTTTCTTTCTTTTACATACTTATGCTTCTTTTACTGCTTTTTCAAGAATGTATAGTTGGAAATGTAGTGTGATTTGGTTTGATCAAAATTGCTCTTTGCACAGAATTGATGCTCAGATGAGGAATGGTAAGATCTGGGGCCCACTTCAAGGAACCCGGTGGTTTCCAAACTGCATTCGGGCAGTTTCTGAAAGCTTATCAGAGGTGACTAAATGAGAATGTGCATGGATGTTCCAGTGGTCAAGAAATTGGGGGCTCCATCAGTATCCTGTGCTCTGACATGTTTTTGGGTATCTAAAATTGCTGTAGTCTGGCATCAGGCCATTGATTGGTCTAGGGCTATGCTCTCTACTCAGACTGGTAGTGCTTCTTCAAGGTGCCAGGCAAAACCCCTTTCTCAGCCATGCTACCTGGAGTGGTCAGGGCTTGAGGGATGGGCTTTCCTAAATTAGAAGCACATGCTTTATGACTGACATATTCCATAACTCACATGTGGTAATGAAGAACCCCTACAATGAGACATACCACTCTCCATCTAGACCAGTTTTCAATCTTCTACAGCAACCTTCTCCAACCTGGTGCCATCCAGATGTTTTGGATTTTATCTTCCATCATCCCCAGCCAGCATGGACAATAATCAGGAATGTTGGGAATTGTAATACAACACATCTGGAAGGCAAGAGGTTAGGAAAGGCCGTTCCACATGGTCTCATTGATAGCAGTAATCCATGGCCATGAGTAAGTATCTTTCCCAACCCTAACACCTGAGATTCTTCTAACAAGAGTTGCAAAGGAGCTGAACCTAGGACTCTCAGCATGCAAGGCAGGTCCCCTCTAGCATCCAACATGGCCAATTAAAATCATGAAGTGTTCTCATATATGGAGTCAAACGGCCATCTAATTCAGCATTGTCTACTGTGGCTAGGGATGCTTCAGGAAGCAGATCTTTTGAAATTGTGATGCAAACTGGTCCATTAGACTAACATGTGGATTGGAACATATTTATTCTTTGGATTTCACACATCTCCAAATTTCTAGATGTAAAAACCATACCTAAAGGCATAGAAAATGTACATTTTAGTATAAAACGTATTAGGAAATGTGTACTTGAAGAAAAAATACACTTCTCCGCCATGAGTACCGTTTTATTGCTGGAAAGGTAGGGTATAAATTGAATAAATAGATTTGCAAATCCATACTTTGTGAGAAATACATTCAAAAATACATATTTTTTTAAAAAAATTAAAATACATATCTAAAAACATATTTAAAAATACAAATTCGTATGCAGATTTTTTTTAAAAAAATCACAGATTGATGTAGAACTAAGGCAGGAAAGCCTTTGGATATAGAGATAGATAGATACACATACACACACATACACACACACACACACGGTATTTTAGAAAATAACAAGGTGTGAAAAAGCTATTTAGGGTGTCCTCTTTAAGATTATTGGCTTACAATTATCTAGGTTTATGTCTTCAAAAACAGAAGTCCAACTTCCAAGGCAAAATAGGGAAATGTTCAAAATTACAAAAGTTGATTTTAAATTCTGAATTTTTACTGAACTCTTAATTTGCACAAACATCTATTTCAGCCCTAGAGCAGTCTTCCATTGAAATTATCTGATTACTCTGATGTGGGGGGGATAACGGGAGTGGTTATAACATGCCTGTATATTTGCTATTTGATTCAGTGCATTGCCAAAACATCAGCAACTTTCAGCTGCATTTTATTATTATTATTATTTATTTATATAGCACCATCAATGTACATGGTGCTGTTAGGAAGCAATCCTATGCCCACTTCCCCAGAAGTCAGCTGCATTAAATTCATTGGGCTTACTTCTGAGTAGATATAGGACTGTACTCTTAATAGGAATAATAATTACAGTACCACTGAATTTGGACGTTAAAAAATAGCTTAATTTTCCTTAAGTGCCATAGTGCTGAGTTGGTTACAGATTTCAAAGGTGGATCAGCAGCCCCACACACCCAAGGTTTGACACCTTGGAGCTGCTATTCTGTTTACAGCTACCTGGGAGTAAGCCCAGTTGAACTCAGTGGGGCTTATATCTGAGTAGACATGCACAGGATTGCACTATACAAGTAGCAATGAGGTGTGTGGGGGGAGAACTGATTATCAGCACCCAAAGGTGAATTTCATTGGCTTCATGCTGATATTTTCCAAGCAACCCATTTGTAAAACACAATTTCTAACTATTGCTGCCTTCATTAAGAAGAAGAATGTTGATTAAGTGGAATCAGCATGCAAGAAAATATTTAGCAGCTGTTCTCTTTTTGCAAAGCTGAAAATATATGGAAAAATAATCACATAGATATTTTATGTCAATTAGCCAAATACTTTTTAAATTAAAGCCAGTACTAACATTACAGCATGATCTTCACGATACTAAATCTTAAATAAATGCAGTCTCTTTAAAACTTCTACCCAATATTTTAGAATCTGTTGGCAAGATAAACCAAGTCACACAAACACACCCTTCACATTTTGTATGGTATATATATATATATATATATATATATATATATATATATATATTTGCCTGCCTCCATTCCATTTTCTATACTTTTCAAATCTAATGTTACAGAGAAACAAGCTGTCTCCATATTATACTGTTAAAACAATCAGTAACCATGGCATTATTTTAAATCATTTGTCACATCTGTGTTACTCATGTAAAAAAAAAAGTGAAAGATATATGTGGAATGATCATGGTTCTGCTTTGCTAACAGGCTTCCATGGCTTAAAAACATTCAGCACGGGCATTCATATGTATGACGAGGGTAAGTACAAATTAAACGTCTTCATTATCAAATGCCATTATAGAATAGTTCATATTTGTCACTGCATTTTGTTTTTGTTTTAATCGGATCATGGCAATATTGATGGGCAGACATTATCTGTCTCTCTGGAGTATAAATGAATTATAATAAAAGTAATATGCCCAGTTGATAACAGAAAGGATACAGGATACCCGCTCATGAGCTTGCTTCGATATTCCAGGGTAACAGACAACATACCCCCCAAATCTGTCCGAAAAATGCAAAAGTAATTGACCAGCTTTACATTGAAAGACAGATAGCTTCTACTTGAATCTTGACTTTTTCCTACCTCATTTGCACACTTTCTACACCCCTAATTCTTAGCTGACAATTCTCTGTCCCTCCCCATCTTCTCAGACACAATGGAAAGTTAATTGAATGTTTTATGCTTTAGTAATATCAAAGAAATGAAAAGAACGTAGGTTTCAACTGTATTTCAATAATAAGTGCATTAATTTTTACCTTTTAACTGACACTTGTACTAATTTCCTTAAATGCTCTTTTTCTTTTCTTTTCTCCTTTTCTTTCGTTCCATTTTTTTTTTTTTTTTACACTTTTTTGATCTGTCTGGCTTTGTCGGGTCTGATGATGAGGGCTTACTTCAAATGCAAAAAGATTAGCTCTCTTTCCTTTAATAGCACAATTATAGCGTGTGTGATGTCTAAATCATGAAAGATATGGGGGACAGACTTCTAAAGTCGCATCAGTTTATTACAAAAGTGGCAGTAATCGTTTTAATATCAAAATTACTCTAATTTCCTAGTGGTGTTTAGAATTTGTTGCAAAGGAAAAAAGGGAAGAGGTGGTGGGGAACTACTGTGCCACCCAGCCTGGTAGCCTTTTGCTTTCTAGACTGATTTAAGCAATTGTTTTAAATAACACAATGAAATCAAAATGACTCATGTTGTATTTTCACTTCAGCTTTAGCTTTCATATAGCAATGGACAAAGAATTGAAATAACAAGGGGGCGGGTGGAGACACAAATACTTGAGATATAGCATTGGTGTTGGCAGTGTGGCAAGATTTACAGCTTCTTCCAGAACAAGCGTTCTCAGGTCTTGTCATAGAGAAGAACGTAAGAACATAGGAAGTGCCATGCTGGAAGATCAGACCTGTCGGCCAGGGACCCACAAGCAGGACACGGTGCAACAACACCCTCCCACCCATATTCCCCAGCAACTGGTTTTCGTAGGCTTACTGCCTCAGATACTGGAGGTTGCACATAACCATCAGGACTAGTAGCCATTGATAGCCTTTGCCTCCAGGAATTTATCCAACCCTCTTTCTAAGCCATCCAAATTGTGGCCATCACCACATCTTGTGATAGTGAGTTCCAGAGTGCATTTTCACGATTTAGCATATGTGAGAAAGGTGCATTTTCGGCTGGTGATTTATAATACTTTTTACGCATTTTTTTCTACGACTAAAAGTTTTTAAAAAATGGTCCGCAAGACCACAGAATCTGTGTGACTTAGAAAAAGCCAGTCTGCAGCAGAATCCAGCGGTCAGATTCATAGAAATCCAAACTCATTTGATTCCATTTGCAGATTTCTCCAACATCCCTGCTGTCCATACACAGACAGACCAAGCACAGAAATACGATATAATTGATATATCCTTGGATTTCAACCTAGATTCCTGTCTCCCCCCCCCAAAAAAGTTGTATTTTTAATTATTTATTATTTATATCCCACCTTTCTTCTATATCAAACTGAAGGTGGCTATATGTGATTCCCGCTGGTCTCCCCTCCGAACATTGACCAGACACAGATCCTGCTTAGCTTCAGCAAAAATGCTGCCTCCTGAGCCTTCAGATCATGCCCAGGGGCTTGCAAGCTACCTTGAGATTACTGTTTGGCATTGAAGGTGCTGGATATAAATGTTTAAAAAGAAATAACTAAATAACTAGTAGGTTCTATCAGCCCCTTAATGCATAGGAGGACTGTAGTGGGTAGAGTGTTGAACTGAGGCCTTAGCTAGACCTACTGTATTTCTTTGATTGTAAGATGCTATCGATTGTAAGACGCACACTAATTTCAGTACCACCCACAGAAAAAAAGCTTTGATGCTAAGAAATAATATCCGCACCCACGATTCTAAGACGCACCCCGGTTTTAGAGATGTTTATATGGGGGGGGGGAGAAGTGTGTCTTAGAATCAAAGAAATACGGTACCTCATAGTCTGTGACAGAGAAGGGAAGATCTCGCCTTGTGATTAATGTGAGATCCCTCCTCCATTTACACATGAGGCACGATGACCTCAGGAGGAGAGCTATTGCGCCCGCCATTTAAAAAAAAAATTAAGAGGAAGGAGCACATGAACACTCGTGCACTAAAGGGAAGGGTTTTTTTTAATTTTAATTACTTTTCCTGCTCCCCCCACCCTACTCCCATGCAAGGAATTGTGCGGAGCCGAGTCAAACTGCGGCAACGGGCCACACATTCTGAGGTCTCGGGCTCAGCCTGGAACCGTGGAAAAAGCAGACCCAAAGGGAAGGGTGAGATCCCAAGGCAAGGGAGGGATGATGCCTCCCTGATTCTGGGATCCCCTATGCGTCATGTGGACACACAGCGACAATCCTGGGATTTCGCCCAGTCTAGCTAAGGCCTGACACTGTAAAGAACCAGGTTCAAATCCCCGCTTAGTCATGAGGTTTACTTGGAGACCCTGAACCAGTTCCTATCTCTCAGCTGAATCTACCTCAAAGGGTGATTATAAGGACAAAATGGGAGAGAGGAGAATCATGTACATTGCCTACCATTCCTTGGAGCAAAAGTAGGATGTAAATGTAATTCATTAGATAACCACATCCCCACCTTCAATATAGGGAATCCAATGCCTGGAAGTCAGGAATAGGACTTTGCAGGTACAGACTGGATGCAATGTTGATCTTTAGCTTTGCATAGGAAATGCCAAAGAGAAACTGAAAGGGAAGCTCTGCTGTGTGCAAAGTGGGTTTTTCCTCCCTTTGTGATTATCTTTCAGCAACTCATGCTACAAACTTTCAAACTGATTTTTAAACAGGAGGACATAATTCAGTAGATGGAAGGGTATATATCCAGAAAAACACCAACAGTGTGTATGATGATAGTATCTACACACACTTTTGGATCTAAAACCATATTCCACTAAAGCTAGCACTAATCTGGGACTGGTAATACTGAGTAATGCTGAAGAACTGTGATGGACCATTCCAGTCAGTAAAGCAGTGGCAATCTAGCAGCTAATGGGAATGCAAAAAATTAAAAAGAAACAACCCATAGTAAAATTCATTTTTTAAAAAAATGGAGACATGTGAGCAGTTATATAATTCCCTACAGTAATCGAAGAGGCTGACTTCATTAAACAGTTTGCAGGGATTAAATATTTAAAAGGGGGAGGGGAAAAATCAATGATGGTGTATCCACAGTGCATTTATTTTATCTAGGCATTCCAAGGGTCTAATTGCAAGAGAGACGGAGGACTGAGTTAATAAAGGTATTCTAACTCCAGGGATAGCTACACAACAGATCAATCTGGGGAGAAACTTTGGCACATTATAGGTTCAGAATAGTTAAAACAGGGGCAGAGTGACCTGTTGTCAGTCTATTTTAAGATGGAACATTTGGTAATTTCTAATGAAAAAAAAAAAAGTAGCACAGCACTTAAACTTTGGCAGAAGGACAATTTCTTTTTTCCCCTTCTTCTTTTACTGACTTGAATAAAACTGTATGGCACTGATTTGTACTTTCAGCACAAGTGATAAACATGTTTTGTAATGCTACAACGAAGGTTGACCAGAACCAGGGTTTCAATCCAAATCCAACCCCAGAGAGAAAGCTCGGTGTAAACCATTATTGTTTCTCAAACTGGAAGAGGGCCTGAAGCACTTTTTCAGAGATTGTCCAGAACCAAAATCTAGGGATATAAGAGAATTTTGTTTTGTTAACAACTCAAGGGAATATGTCCTATTTTCCATCCCGTTCGCCATCCTAAACACAAACGTGAGCACGAACATCTTTTTCAAGAAAAAACCTCAAAATTTCACAAACTTTTATTTGCATTCAGAAAATGTGCACTTCTAAAAATGTGCATTTCCCCAAAATGCGGATGCACTCTTTTGAAATCTGCAATTTTTTCGTGGTCGAAATGTGCACTTTCTCTGTTTGTACAAAACAGAAAAAGAGTGCAATCTGGCACAGGAAATGAGGTGAGTCTAAGTTCAAGCTGGTGTTCAGGGTATCTTGGCGATTGTGAAAATTACTTTTTCACCTATCCCTACCCAAACAGAACTGAAAATAAAAGTAACAGTTGAGATGTTCGATTTGGAATGAGGGATGTACGAATCAGCAAACCTTGAGCTTTTCAAGATTCTCTGAATTCCACCTCGATGCTTTTATGTTCCCATCATGTCACCACCAAAATATCACCATCTACCCACAAGAGGGAGGTGTCAGCAGGCTTGGTGGGGGGGACAACGACTGGGCATGGACAATCACCACAGAATTCTGGGTGGATATAAAATTGGGGAAGCGGAATGGAGTATCCTGGAAAAGGGCATGGCTGGATGGACGGCCAACTAGAACCCTAAACTGTAGCACTCCACATTACAACATTTTGTTACAGGTCATTTCATATTTCTTGGCTGCCTGTCAGAGAAAGGATGCTCACAGAATAAAATGCATAAAAACAGTTAAAATATAAACAATAATAAACAAACAAACCAGAAACACAATAAAATTGCAATAAATAGAACAATAAATACCAACAATAAAACCAGCAATGATGACAATGGCAATAGCAGCAGCAATGGCAATCTTATGAAGAGAAGTCCAGGGTAATATGTATTCAAGACTGTCTTGAAAGCCTGCAATGATGGAGCATGGTGGATCTCTGATAGAAAGTTGTTCCAAAAGTGTGGGGTCACTGCAGAGAAGGCCCTCACAAATGTGGTCACCTGCTCTTATGGGTAGGCAAATGAGAAGGGCCTCTTTTTCTGATCATAAAGTACGGGCAGCCTGATATGGGTGAAGGTGCTCCTTCAATTAAGTTGGTCCATAACTGTTTAAGCCAGTGTGGTGTAGTGATTACATTGTTGGACTGGGAGTCAGGAGATCCCAGTCTCCACTCAGCCATGAAGCTCACTGGGTGACTTTGGCCCAGTCAGACTCTCAGCCCAACCTACCTCACAGGGTTGTTGTTGTGAGGATAAAATGGAGAGGAGGAACATTAAGGCGGATTCCTTAAGGAAGAAAAACAGTGGGATGTAATTGTAATAAATGAACAAATAAAGGTCAAACACAACACTTAAATTGGGCTTGGAAAGACACCAGAAACCGTGCAGTGTAGACATTATATGATCACATCACCTCACTCCTCTACCAACACTTGGGCAGTCACATTCTGCACCAGAGGAAGTTTCTGAACCATCTTCAAAGGCAGACCAACAGACAGTGCATTACAGCAGCCTGGACGTCACTAGTACCTGGATAACTGAAGCAAGGCCCATCCTCTCCAGATAGGGCCGCAGCTGGTGTACCAGCCTGACCTGGTAAAATGCATTCCTGGACACTGCACAGTAGGGATGTGCTCCGCTTCTAATCGGATCGGCAAATTAGAAGCGGAGCAAGGGGCTTCGCCTGCCCTTAAGGCGGAGGCGAAGAGGATTGGGGGGCCGGCGGAGCGTGGCGAAGAGGATCAAGGTGAAGGCGGATCCTTTGCCTTGATCCGGAGCTCCGCTGGAAAGGTAAGTGGGGTTTACCGGGCCCTGCCGCTGTCGCTGTCGCCCATGCGGCGGCAGGGCCCGGTAGCCCCCCCTCCTCTCCCTTACCTGCCTCCGTCCGCGGCCCGGTAAACCTCCCGCCCTCCTCTCCCGGCCTTACCTGGCTTCACTCCCCTCCACTGCGGAGCTCCAATTCGGAGCCGGAGCTCCGCGGCGAAGAGGAGCGGAGTATGGGCGGAGCAGCGTGGAGCGGAGCGGGCCGACCCGAAATTTTCAGATCGGCCCGCGGGGCGGAGTGGGGGGTCCGTGCACACCCCTACTGCACAGACCTGCGCTTCCCCATTGAGCAGAGAGTCCAGGAGGACTCCCAGACTGAGCACTTGGTCTTTTAGAGGGAAGGAAACCCCATCTAAGACCAGAAGTTAAACTTCATTCAAAGTAGTTGGTTTCCCCACTCACACTTCCTCCATCTTGTCTGGATTAAGGTTCAGGTCATGCATCTGACTTTATATTTACATCCCGATATCAAAAGGAACAGTAGGGCTTTAGCCCTGCTATGAATAGGGACAACAAATTACTCAGTTTCCCTTTTTGAAGGATACTTGACAGCAGTGGATTATTAATAAATGTGTGGCTTGTTTAATAAAAGTGACATGTCTGGAAATACGTCTATTTGCATCTCATTTTACATTCATAAAGGTATTAAATTTTGTATTTCCCACCATTTAAAAAGAGATGTGTTTAAAAAAGAAAAGAAAAAAGGGATCTGCCTTTATTGGCTTGACACAACAATCATAAAATTTTCAACAAAGCATTTACCGCCCTCTCCCTCACATCAGTGCGTATTTTAATTTTAAAATTCTTTATCATTGATGGGATACCGGAATGGAGTTTTATTAAGCAAGCAGCTGAGCTATATTTAGCCAACTTGTTAAAGGCAAAGATGTATCAATTTAACTGAATCTTAACAGAATGGACTTTGATGGAGTCTCCAGAAACTAGGTCTGAGAAAACCCAACACTGTTTAAAAACAGACTGTTGGATATTTTGGAGATGCTAGTTTGGTGAGCAGATAAGCAACTTGTCAGCCTAGACTGGGTCCTCAGGAGGGCCAGAGTTGCAGGGAGAAGTATTTATATATTGACCCTGTTTAGAAGACACACCAAGCCACGGTGGTTAACCATTTTGAGCTAAACACTACAACTTAGTGTGTCATGTGAACCATTCCTAACCGTGGTGGCTACATAATCACAGTTTAAGCTAGGGTGACCATATGAAAAGGAGGACAGGGCTCCTGTATCTTTAACAGTTGTATTGAAAAAGGAATTTCAGCAGGTGTCATTTGTATATATGGGGAACCTGGCGAAATTTCCTCTTCATCACAACAGTTAAAACTGCAGGTGCCCTGACCTCTTTTAAATTTGGTCACTCTATTTAAGCATGCTCACTAACCATTTGCTGCAAAAGGGTTAGTGGCCTAACCGTGGCTTGGTGTGTTATCTGAACAGACCCAATACGTCATCCCCTGCTATACAAACGTATTGAGGGGAAATAGCAGGGTGTGACTGTGGACCACACATGTGCAAAGCATGTGGTCTCCGACGTGGTACCTCTCCTGCCTGTGTCAGTGAGGCAGCTCAGTACTAGAAGGAAAGGGGTGAAGGGACCCAAGCTAATATATAAACTATATGGAAATGTGGTTTAGTCTTTAAAGAGACATTGATCTTTTCAGTGGTTAAACTAAGGAAGATGCTTTCGAGTCTGACCTTCCCCTACTCCATGTTCCACTTTATATATTGACATGTATGCTCCAGGGAGTGTGATAATGCAGCCTTAATTGTGTCTTGTTGAACCTGGCCGTTTATATGACTAACCCTTTGCTGACTTGGTTCCCTTTTATATATTAATAACTGTTCCAAATGATGTCTCTTCCTATTAGAGTGTCATTCTGTCAGCAGCATGGGCCCAATAGAAAGAAAGAAAGAAGACCAGAAGGCAGTGAGGTAAAATACTCTTGGCAAAATGGGGAACATGTGACAGTCTAAAACAGCAGTGATTAATTCTTTATAAATAATTTTGAAATTATTATTATTATTATTATTATTATTATTATTATTATTATTATTGCTTTTCAACAGAAAGGCTTTCAAAAAAATTCCTTTCCTCTACCCCAGACAGGGACGATGAAATGCTGCTGAATAATATGATACAGTTTTTGCACAAAGCGCTGTCAGATGAGCATTCAGCCACTGGGGCAGTTGGCGGCGTGGCTGGATGCTGGCGACACCACATAGTTGTTATACACAGAAGGCCTGTCTTTAAGACACGTCTTAATGCAAATTAAGTAACAACTGAATGTATTTTTAAACACACACATCCCATCTTCTTCAGTATCATCATCAACTTACCTGCCTCTCCCTCTGGATCGAGGCAGGGAACAACATTGAATACAAAAGAATACAACAATGTTGAATACAACATTGAATACAGAGAGCTTTGGCTATTGGACGGTATAAAAATGGAATAAATAAATAAAAATAAATAAATAAATATAAAATACTTAAAACTAATTAGAAACATTAAACCAAAACATTATTAAAATCCTAAAATCTTTTAAGACATTTTAAAATTCGACTGAGTAGGCTTGCTGGAAGAGATCAGTCTTTACAGCTTTTTTAAATTCAGAAAGACTGTTAAGTTGGCGAATCTCTCCCGGCAGGCCATTCCACAGTCTGGGAGCAGCAGAAGAAAAGGTCCTCTGGGTAATGGTTGTCAGCCTAGTTTTGGCTGACTGAAGTAAATTCTTCCCAGAGGACCTGAGTGTGTGGGGTAGGCGGATTGTACAGGAGAAGGTGATCCCGCAGGTAGCCTGGACCCAAACCATGTAGGGTTTTAAAGGTAATAATAGGGTGACCAACTGTCAGGATTTCCCCGGATTTGTCCTGGTTTTTGTTCTTTCCATGGTGTCAGGGGGGATTCTCTTGGAAGCCTCATGCCCTACTAAGTTCCTTTCTATGACATCACTCTGCACCACACCATGCTGAGGGCGGGTGGGATGTTGGAGCCCCAGCTTAAAGACATCTCACTGGCTGCTGCTGGAAACAGAATAGTGGGCTATGCAGACCTTAGTCTGATTCAGGAAGTCACTTTGTATGTTCTTATTCGGGAGGAAGTTATGCAAAATTCACTGTCCTACCTGTCCTACTCGGTGAACTGCCCAGAGAGCCTCGGCTATTGGGGAGTATAAAAATGTAATAATAAATAAATAAATACATAAATTTATGTATTATGTATTTATGCCAATGGAAGTGAGGCAGGTGGCTACTAGGAGGAGGGCTTTCTCCGCTGTGGCACCCCGGTTGTGGAACGAGCTCCCCAGAGAGGTCCGCCTGGCGCCTACACTGTACTGCTTTCGTCGCCAGCTGAAGACCTTTTTATTCACTCAGTATTTTAACACTTAATTTTAACTTAAATTTAAATTTTACTGTTTTAACTCTGTATTTTAATCTTATATCAACTTTGCTGTGTGGTTTTATCCTGGTTGCGCTTTTTATACTGTATTTCGTAATTGTGTTTTTAACCTGTTGGGTGTTTTATTGTGGTTTTAATTTTTGTGAACCGCCCAGAGAGCTTCGGCTATTGGGCGGTATAAAAATGTAATAAATACATAAATAAATAATAAAATAAAATACATAAATAAATAAGGATAGTCTGGTGAGCAGCTAAGGAGTCAGACCATCTTGTATGTTTTTTTTAAATAGGCGTAAGGGGATACTGTGTGGCAAATGGAAGCAATAGAAAGAAGATCCCCTCCCACCCTAACCAAAACCCATTAAGGAATTAGAAGGAAGTCCTCGTCAATCAAAAAGACAAACATATAATATTCTAGTACCCAAACAGAAGAAACGGAGGCCATGGCATAGACTACTACATCTGTCTGTTTTGTGCTGAGGGCATCAGTTCAGTACAGAGGCAAAGGAAAGAGTACCACCTACCGAAGCACTAAATGGCAGCTGAATTTGCCTGGGGATAATGCAATCCCATGGAAGGCACCCAAACTGCCAAAATGAAACAAAAAGAATTGCTGTTTCTCAGCAAAGGAGACAAAGCAAGGCACCGTGTAAAAAGCAGGGAAAGTGTTAGATCGTACAGCACATTCTGCTGAGTCATAACAAACAGCATGGATATAAGTTGTGTAGTCACTATATGAGACAGGGCAACTGCTCATGACTCCAAGGCCTTGGCTAGACCTATATCCCCGGCTGATACCCAGGATCACCCCTGTGTGTCCAGATGACACACAGGGGATCCCGGGTTCAGGGAGGGATCAACCCTGCCTGGCCCCAGGATATAGGCTACCCCTTTGGGCTGAGCCCAGGACCACGGAAGGTGTGGGCCATTTCCCAGGCTTCACTCCGGCTCCACGCGGTTACTCGCGCGTAGCTGAGCACTGCGCCCATTGGGGCTAGGATGGGGGGAGTGGGGAATCTTTAAAAAACACAAAAAAGCAACCTACTTGAGTTGCTCGAGTGCTCGTGCACTGCTGGCTCCTTTAAAAATAAAAAATGGTGGGTGCGACGGTTCTCTTCTTGAGCTCGTCACGCCTCGCGTGTAAACGAGGCAAGATCTCGCATTATTCATAATGCGAGGTCTCCCCTCCTCTCCCCCGGATTTTCTCCTAGGTCTAGCAAAGGCCCAAGTTACATGTTAGTGGTGCATAGTATTATGGATGTGGTACATAGTGGTGTGTAGATAGTGGCATGACACATAGTGTGCATAGTATTATAAGGAAACTGTGTTTTTATGCTTTTTATGTTTTTAAACTTTGTATATTTGTTTTAATCTTTACTATTTTAAACTTTTGTAAACTGCCCAGAGAGCTTCAGCTATGGGGCGGTATATCAATGCAATAAATAAATATAAATAATATTATCCTCAGTAAATTGTGGTTTTAATTTTTGTGAACCGCCCAGAGAGCGGTATAAAAATGTAATAAATAAATAAATAAATAATGGGTGGGGTGGACCATGAGTCCTAAATGTGTGCATTGAGTACTATATAAAGCTTCTTCCTTGTCCTGATACAGCTGATCAAACTCAGTGTCAGGGCAAATTACAGGGCAGTCCAAGAGCCAAGGCAAAAAAACAGGCAAATGGCCAAGCACAAAGGGTTCAGTCCAATATGGGATCAGGCTAAGGCAGAAGTGGTAAACATAAAGGAAAAGGTCAAAGGATGGTTAAGCAGTCAGATACAATACACAAACCAGAAGAAGAGTCAGCTAGGAGTCCAAGAGACAGTAACCCAGAGGTTCAACCCCAAGGCAAGGTCAGAAAAACAAACACTGGAGCTGGTAGAACAATGTTGTTCCAGTACTGGCTAGGTTGAAACTGAAGACTTACATAGCAGTGTGGTATATGGTAGTAAATAGTAATATCCCCAAGAGTGGGATGGAGCTGAGCTGCAGTGTATTATAAGCCCTCTGGCAAAAGTCCTACTTGGGAGGGGGGCCTTGCTCCTACTTAGATGGAGTTCTCAACCCCAAGCTAAGATTTCTTGTAGGGCTACATTGGCAAGTGAAGAAGTCTAGTCGTCCCCACCCGTACATAAAAGCAGACACAGAAGCAAAAGAGTTTTGTGGATATAGCACCTCTGGTACCAGGCACTCTTTCACTTGGACTCCTCTTGAAACCTGAACTAATAATGCATGCCTTGAATCCCATGCCTGGGGATCCTGCCTTAGGATTTACCGTTAGACATTAAGAATACTCCTGTGCCAAAAACATTGATTCTTCCATTTTCTTTGCATTTTATGCAGGGGGGATGAAATTACAATTAGGGGATTGAGCCAACCAACATCTCAAAAAATTGATACATTTTCCAATGCAGAGAATTTATATGACACTAGGTGATGCTATTTTGTTATTTTAATATTGTATTGGTTTTATATGCTCTTTTAACTATTTTTATGTATTATATTGTGTTTGGTGTTGTTCCCCGCCTCGATCCAGAGGGAGAGGCGGGTAATAAATAAATATGTTATTTATTTATTTAAAATCAAAAGGTGTGTGGTGTGTGTGGAGGGGGGATTCATGCAGATACTATCCCAAATAAAGTGGCATATTCTCCAGTGGTAAACCCAGGGGATAAGGTCACCCATTTCTTTGATGCGGCACTCTTGGTATTGAAAGAACACATACCCTGAAGCTTATTCATGCAATATATCCATGCTCAATGAGCACATAGATTGGGGGGGGGGGAAGGATTTCACAAGTGGTCATGTCCCTGACTTTTCATTAGTGGTCATGCTCCTGACTTTTTCCTGATGTCCAGCCAGAATGCCCCATCTTGTAACTGTGCATTTGGTTTCTTTTTTCTAAGTGTAGAACTTGGCATTTAGAAGCTACTTTTTAAGGGCCGAGAACTAACAAAGTGATGTACACAAAGTGATGTACACCAAATCAGTGAAAGAATAGTACATTGGGCAGACCACCTACATGCACAGGCAACATAGAAAACAGTGTATCATGGAATAGTAAAGTTGGAAGGGGCCTATAAGGCCATTGAGTTCAACCCCCTGCTTAATGCAGGGATCCACCACCATGACCCACCACCTCCCTAGGTCATCGGTTCCATTGTCGTACTGCTCTAACAGTCAGGACCTTTAAGCTAATTTAGGCTAATGTGTTTTATTTTGGGGAGTTACTAATTTATTGTTGATGTAGCTTTCAGTTCGTGAGGGCGTATTTATCATCTTGGTTACCTTTTAGCCAAAGGACAGTTAATATATTTCATAAACCAACCAACCAACCACTCTTTCCTGAGAGAACATATATGGACTTCCTTCCCCAAACCTACCTAGATTTTACATTCACTGTTTATTTCGTGTAAGATTGCAGAGAACTGATATCTAGCAAAGCATTTTCAAACCTAAAACATTTTTTTAAAAAAAATATGCATGATAATCAGGAAAGGAATGGTTAAAGATTTTATTATTCATGGCACATTCAAAGTAAATTGTGTAATAGTTTTCATGTCTTAATTACTTAAATTTTATATTGAGCTATAGCGATATTATCTCTCTTTTTGTCTCCACACAATTGTATTTTATAATAGCTTTTATTAGGGCCTACATGAATGGAATTTCAAATGAATACATCATTTCGGTTACTTGGGCAGTTGAGAAAAAGAGAGCACTTTTCTGATATTTGGCATGAAAAGCGATTCCCTTTGTGTTTTATGACATATAGAGAGTTGCATTAGGAAAGGACATATTTTGAACAGAATGGTAACCAAGGGAGAAAAGAGAATGGTGGTGTCACTTTGAGGAAGTTCCTGTGAACGGGGAGAGGAGGGGTATATGCAGCTCAAGGACAGCTCATGGCATGTTTATATTCAGTAGTGTCACCTTGGAAGGACTTTGGGCACAGAGGTCAGAGGCCCTACTTAGCAGAATGTCTAGGAGGGCCCCCAAATGCAACAGGATTGCCTTAAAGTAAGTGACATAGTGCACATGAACATCTGAAGAGCACTCCCCACCGACAGACACACAGACACACAGATACACACACCATAACACAGTACAACTGACTTGCCGCATTTTGAAGTAAATGAAGTACTACACATTACCATCTAAAGAGAGTAGGGACATAAGTTCCTTAAGTCCAGAGTCTAACATTACTACTGCCCAAGGAGAGGGCAATAATCCTTCAAACACCTTTCTGATATTTCTGCAGAAGGTTTTTTTTTTTCAGAACTGTGGGGCAGTTCCATCAGAACTTTGATGGAAAACAATGTCCCACCCTCTGAGGTGAAACAGGAAAGGCAGGACCCATGGGAGCCCTGAACTGAATTCTAGATGGGTAGATGGAAACAGATAGAACAGTTGTCACATCCATCTAAAGTTGGATGAATCTGTCGTTTTCGTTTTTCTCAGTCATTCATTTTTCCAGTCTTATGTTTGGGTCATCCCAAATTTTAAGAATTTTCCCACTCTCAAGTTCGGTTTGTCCCAACATTGAGGATTTTTTAAAAAATACATTTTTGTGTACATTGCTCCTAATATATGCATTTTTGTACACAATTTTGCTAAATATACATACAGTATTTATTTATTTATTTAAAATGTGCATGTATTTATTTATATAAAATATTTCTAGGCTGCCTTTCAAGGCAGAAGCCCTTTTTCCTCCAAGCAATTTTCTAAATCTAATCCATATTAATATTATTTTCAAATAGATGCATTTTGTGCACACTTTCCCCTAATATACACATTTTTGCATGTCTTTTTTGATTGGAAAACTCCATTGCAAAATTCAGAGCAATGTGAATTTTGAAGGGGAGCTGAGTTTGGGTTCAAAAATTGATTTGAAAGTGCAAAATTAGGTATATTCACATTAAAATACAAACCCAAAAATTTCTACACCATCCCTACAAGTACCAAAATGAGGTAATAGAATGGACCACAGCACTTCAGAACTGTCAGTGACCAGGTGAAGAGGGTTTTTTCCAATGGTCACCCACATTAAAAATAAATAAATAAATACCTGCAAGTAGAAAATAATTAAAGCAGGGAGTGAGCTGTGGTAGTACCTGAGATGGGTGATTCTGTCAAGTTCATTTCAGTTCAGATAATCTGATTTCCAGTTATGTTCATTCCAACCCATTTCCCTGCAAATTGAGATTTTTGTCTTTAAAGTTCCTCATCAAAAAAAATATGAGCATTTCATCTTATTTACACATTTTTGTGGGCACTTTATGAAATGTACTAGGCCTGTAAATATGGTTTGGCTCTCAGGTACCTGGCAGGCCATACATGCCAATGGCTTACATTTGACATCACTAGCTTGAAAATGTGCATAAGTAATTTAGGGCTAGGGATGTCTGTTACCGGGCAATCCGGCCCTTTTGGGGACTTGCCAGTTCTCTGCGGTGCAGCTGACTTGGCTTTCTTTTGTGAGCCAAACACATAATTTGTGGGGGTGGAGGGTGGGTCTTGTCCGTAACCTGCACAAAATGGGAAATTGTGCAAGTTATAGCCACAAATTGTGGTAATTTGCATAATTCACATAAATTACGGCTGAAATGTGCTTAATCTGCTGCAATAATTTGCGCAAATTATGCAAAGTTTGTGCAAAGGGCAGTTATAATTTAAGCAACACTGGAAAAACACTGAAAATTTGCTAGCTGGCTCGACTTGCTGTAGGCTGAGCTCCAAACCCCAACCAGATACTTCTGAAATCCTTACTTAGGTACGAACTAAAAGTGATTTTAATGGTGTAAATATAATTGGCACATATGTTGTTGTTGCTATAAAAAAATGTTAATGGGAGCTATTGCAGAGAAGTCCTAGCAATTTCAGGATCACGGAGTTTGGGGAGAGAAAGTTCAACTCTCTCCCTCCCTGCTACGTCCCTGGCAAAAACACCTTGTGAAATTGCTGTTTGCATTTCAAGGGAAGCCGTCACTGGGGCCAAAGAGAAGCTTCAGAGCAATACCATATTTAGTGACCATCGCATCAGGCCAAGGTGAGGCAGAGAAGGAAAGCAGAACTCACACTGTCTGCTTTGCTAAGCCACCAGCAACCATTAGCTCCTCCACCGCTTGAACTGTTTCAGCTTCTCGCGATAAGAGCATTGTATTTATTTTATTGATCCCATTTCTATGCTGCCCAATAGCCAAGCACTCCGGGCAGCTCACAGAACAATTTGCAATAAAAAGCTAGTGCCTAAGTTTGTTTTTTGTTTTCCTAGCTAAGGCCTGAGTTATGTAGGGTGACCATATGAAAAGGAGGACAGGGCTCCTGTATCTTTAACAGTTGCATAGAAAAGGGAATTTCAGGAGGTGTCATTCGTATTTATGCAGCACCTGGTAAAATTCATCACAACAGTGAAAGCTGCAGGAGCCCTGCCCTCTTTTTATCTGATCACTCGAGAATAGCTCCTGCAGCTTTCACTGTTGTGCTGAAGAGGGAATTTCACCAGGTGCTCCCTGCATAGCTGCTTCCTATCTTTCCTCTCTCATCTCACACTATTGCCCCGCTCGTGCTCTTCGCTCCTCTGACGCCATGTTTCTCACCTGCCCAAGGGTCTCTACTTCCCTTGCTCGGCTTCGTCCATTTTCTTCCGCTGCCCCTTACACCTGGAACGCTCTTCCAGAACATTTGCGAACTACAAGTTCAATCGCAGTTTTTAAAGCTCAACTAAAAACTTTTCTTTTTTCTAAAGCTTTTAGAACTTGATTTTGATCTTACTTTTATACTGTTAGTTTTACTCTACCCTGTGCCTGTTTGGTGCATTCTCTTCCCCTTCTCATTGTTTTATTATGATTCTATTAGAATCTAAGCCTATGCGACAGGGTTTTGCTATTTTATTGTTTTACTCTGTACAGCACCATGTACATTGATGGTGCTATATAAATAATAATAATAATAATAATAATAATAATAATAATAATACAAATGACACCTGCTGAAATTCCCTTTTCTATACAACTGTTCAAGATACCAGATCCCTGTCCTCCTTTCCATATGTTCACCCTAGCTTTCTTCTTCCCTCCCAGTCCCTTTTCATCTTGTGTTGGGTCTTTTAAACCAAGGGCAGGGATTGACTTATTACCAATCTTTGTTAGGTGCTCTGCGAGTTGATGAGTGAGTGGCAGATTCTTTAAATAAATAAATCAGTCCACAGAGACAAAACAAGATGCTCCAATACAAAAAAAGAAGAAGAAGAAGAAGAAAGAAAGACAAGCACTGTGATGTTGAGGGTGGCGTGCTGCCTCCTTGTGCCTGAACGATATCCATGGCAGCAGTGCTGCAAACATTCCTGGTCTCCTTCCTGTCCTCACCCACTGCAGCCTTTTTGTACAAATGGTAGGAGTCACCTAATGTTTCAACAGAGTCCCTCCATCTGTTTTGTTAAATGTCACACCTTCCGCATTGATCTCTCAGAGCAGTCATTTATTCTGAGCATTTCTTTTTTTCACTCCAAAGAATGGGGTTGGCTCTTCTTCTTTTTTCTTTACTCGTGTTCAAATTCTCCCCCAACCCATGATCCCCATCCCCCGCTCTTTTATTAACATGTCCGCACTGTTACTAAACATAAAGGGTTTCTCAGGGAACCAATTTTACTACATTTGTTTGGGAGTTATATGGATCTTCGGAATGGAAATTGAGAGTACAAAAATAGATTTGGTTGATTTATGAGACATCTCTGTTTTCAATTCACCATCAGTATGTGCAGACACGATGCAGTCAAGAAATGAAGCATCTGGTTCCCCCACGTTTCATTTATGAACTTTAGCACCAGATGTAAATCATTCATAAAAATCCCAAAGAGTTGGAAGGGCCTCTTCCTTCATTTTAACAAACACAGACTGCAAGTACTGTACCTAAGACTTCACATCATTTGTTACCAACGATAGGATCTGAATGTTAAAAGACTCGCAGAAATAAATTTCCAAGGGAATGGGAGGAGAGGAGGGCAGAGGAGGAGGAGGAGGGGGGGAATGAGAGGAAATACAGGTGATCCTTACCATCTTTGCCGCTGTCGGCAAATTTCCTTTGGAAACAAAAGCTGTCACTTTAGTTTATTCAAAGCAAACTTAACAAGCAAGGCAGAGCTTTTAGTAAGAGGACAAACCTGCTTGGATTTAGACTTCCTCAAATTCCTTCCATTAGACTAATACCCACATCAGTGAAGAGTGAAAAGAGCCTCAACTACAAGATCTGACCCTCCCTCCCTCCCGCCCCCCCCCCCCACATAGGCACATGCAACATTTCCTTTCCCGTCCATCAACCAGCTTTTTCTCCTCCTTCCACTCTTCTTTGAAAAGTCCTCCTTCGTGCAGTGCCGCCCACTTCCTTCTCATCCTTCTTAATCCCATCTCCCCCCTCTCTTTCAGAACGAGTGGCCCCTTGTCTCTCAGACAGCTCCGGTGGGCAAGGATGGTGTAACTTCGGATCAGAGCATTAGGCTGTAAGCTCTTTGGGATAAAGAAGCCTGGCTCCTCCTCCCATGTCAGCGCACCTTATATAATGGCCCTTCTTCCTACCTTATGAAGAACAAAAGTAGTTTCTCCTGGCAGTAAGTGTGATGTGATCTGTTTTACCATGCACACTGCAGAGAGAGTGGCTGGATTGCTAGGGTGACCACATGAAAAGGAGGACAGGGTTCTTGTATCTTTAACAGTTACATAGAAAAGGGAATTTCAGCAGGTGTCCTTTGTATGCAGGCAGCACCTGGTGAAATCCCCTCTTCATCACAACAGTTAAAGCTACAGGAGCCCTGTTCTCTTTTGTATCTGGTCAATAGGGTTCCTGCAGCTTTAACTGTGGTGATGAAGAGAGAATTTCACCAGGTGCTTCATGCGTACAAATGACACCTGCTGAAAGCCCCCTTTCTACGCAACTGTTAAAGATACAGGAGCCCTGTCCTCTTTTTCATATGGTCACCCTAGGACTGAATCACATTAAATGGATTTGTGGCACTTTAAAGACCAACCCATTTCATATGGCACAAGGTTTTGCGAACTACAGTCCATCCGATGCATGCTGTGTTATCCTGAATAGCTCTCTAAACATTAATCTTCAGTTATTTTAGTGATATCTTGAAATGTCACTAAAATATCCCTGTCTAATAGTTTTCTATGTGCCACTTTGGAATTTAGATGATAAACTGAGTCAATAATTATACTAACCGATTCTACCCCTATTATTGATGCAGTTAAGTCATCTATATTCCCCTTCTTTCCCCCCTTCATTTCTCTACTCTTCATTCGATTCCTTCTGCTTCTATTATCCATTTATTCTAAATGCTTCCCCATTCTGTCAATATTCATTTGATCAGCTCATGCATTAACTTCAACCATCACCATTTTAGTCTGTAGATTACTAACTTCTAGGACTGTGCACAGAACACACACACACACACACACACACACGATTCAAGTCATCGGCTGATTTGGAGCTTCCAAATCAGCCCTGATTCAACTCAAGGCACCTCAGTTCCAAATCCCAAACAGGCCAGGTGTTGCTGTTTCCCAGGCACTGCATGCACCTGGAAAAGCTAGGTACAAGGCTGACCACAAGCCCATTAGATTCACCTCCTGTCCCGGCCACTCTTTCCAGCCTCTGTTGTTTGCTACAGTAGATCTACGGCATGCCAGAGTGCCTCTCATAGAGGACAGGCAGGTTGCTGGTGCGCACGAAGACTTCAGGTAAGTAGTCCTGCAGGTGGGCCAGAGGGGAGGGGGGCAGCAGCTGGCCATTGGGCCAAATCAGCCCAAAGCGCTTCATCTGCTTCGGCCGAGATGGCCCAATCCAGTCCCAAAGTGGATTTGGGCTGAGATGGGCTGAATTGGCCCGCTTTGGGGCTCAGGACTGAGGCAAAGCACACCCCTACTAACTTCATCTTAGATTTAGTTTGCTCTTCATTGACTTCTGGTAAAGTCTGTAAACCACTCATGAGCTGATGCTTACAACTTCCAGTTCTTCATTTATTTATTTCTCTTTAAACTACCAAGTCTACTATTAATCCCCTCCTTAACTTTTTCCATTAAAACTAGACTCAAATTATTTGAATTTTTTATTGTCAAATGTTTGGATTCATTTCAACGTGTGTCTTTTAACAGCACAACCCTATTCAGAAGTCTATTCAGAAGTAAGCCTCACTGAGGACCTTGGACTTGGGGCCCCGGAAAAGCTGGTGGGATTGATGGGGATGCCCATGGGCTGGAAGTTACCCATCCCTGGCCTAGACAATCCTTAGTTAGATGGACCAATAATGTGATTTCATATGAGGCGTGTGTCCCTAAAGCTTTCTGATAACAGCTCTTGGCTACAATCTTGTTCATGTTTGCATTATACATAACCACAATGGCAATAGATGAAGCCCATGTAAGTGGACACCCAGGATGCAATTCCTTGGGTTTTATTTATTTATTTATTTTATTACATTTATATGCCGCCCCACAGCCAAAGCTCTCTGGGCAGTTTACAACAATTAAAAATAGTAAACATTAAAAGTATACAAAATTTAAAAACCATCAAAAACATAAAAAAACAGTATAAAAACAACAGTATCCATTTAAAAACAACAATTCTGGGGTCCATTAAAAACAAACTTAACGTTAAATGCTGTTAAAATGCCTGGGAGAAGAGAAAAGTCTTGACCTGGCGCCGACAAGATAACAATGTTGGTGCCAGGCGAGCCTCATTGGGAAGATCATTCCACAGTCGGGGGCAACCACTGAAAAGTCCCTCTCCCTTGTTGCCATCCTCCGAGCTTCCCTCGGAGGCACTCGGAGGAGGACCTTAGATGTTGAGCACAGTGTATGGGTAGGTTCATGTCGGGAGAGGCGTTCCATCAGGTATTGTGGTCCCAAGCCATGTAGGGCTTTATAGGTTAAAACCAGCACTTTGAATTGGGCTCGGAAACATATAGGCAGCCAATGCAAGCAGGCCAGAATCGGTGTTATATGCTCAAACCTCCCTGTTCCAGCTATCAATCTGGCCACAGCATTTTGCACAAGCTGCAGCTTCTGGACCATCTTCAAAGGCTGCCCCATGTAGAGGGCATTGCAGTAATCTAATTTGGAAGTTACCAAAGTATGGACAACTGAAGCTAGGTTATCCCTGTCCAGATAGGGGCGTAGCTGGGCCACCAACTGGAGTTGGTAGAAAGCACTCTGTGCCACCGAGGCCACCTGAGCCTCAAGTGACAAAGATGGTTCTAGGAGAACCCCCCAAGCTATGAACCTGCTCCTTCAGGGGGAGTGCAACCCCATCCAGAACGGGTTGAACACCCTCCATCCGATCAGAGGAACCACCCACCAGCAGCATCTCAGTCTTGTCTGGATTGAGTTTCAGTTTATTAGCCCTCATCCAGTCCATTGCTGCAGCCAAGCACCGGTTCAGCACATCCACAGCCACACCTGATGAAGTTGAAAAGGAGCAGTAGAGCTGCGTGTCGTCAGTGTACTGATGACAGCGCACTCCAAAGCTCCGGATGACCGCACCCAATGGTTTCATGTACATGTTAAACAGCATGGGGGACAAGACCGACCCCTGTGGAACCCCATACCGAAGCATCCATGGGGCCGAGCAATGTCCCCCAAGCACCACCTTCTGGAACCGTCCTGCTAAGTAGGAGCGGAACCACTGCAATGCAGTGCCCCCCACTCCCAGCTCAGCCAGACGTTCCAGAAGGATACCATGGTCGATGGTATCGAAAGCCGCTGAGAGATCCAGGAGAATCAACAGAGTCACACTCCCCCTGTCTTTCTCCCGACAGAGGTCATCATACAGGGCGACCAAGGCTGTTTCCGTGCCAAAGCCAGGCCTGAAACCCGACTGAAATGGATCCAGATAATCAGTCTCATCCAAGACTGTCTGGAGCTGGCCCGCCGCCACCCGCTCAAGGACCTTGCCCAGGAATGGAACATTTGCTACTGTTTTACCAAGTCTCGCCTTCAGAAATCGCTGCAAACATCACCACATTTCCAAGAACCGCATCATTACTGCGAGCTTTCATTTTTCTATTTTATCTTGTACACCGCTCTGAAATTTGGAATGGGGAGAGGTATATCAATATTGTAAATAAATAAATAAATAAACTTACCCAGACCCTATCAATGTCTTAGCAGTTCTTCTCCGGGAACCCACATCAAAGGAAGTGAGGTGAGTGGCTACTAAGAAGAGGGGTGCTTCTGCAATGGCACCCCGGTTGTGGAACAAGCTACCCAGAGAAGCTCACCTGGATTGGCACCTGCCTTGTGCTCTTTTTGGCACCAGGTAAAAGCCTTTGTATTTTCTGTTGTTTTAAACCTGTTACTCTGTTTTAAATCTTTGCAAGTTTTATTTGGTTATTATTTTCATTATATACTGCAGTTTTAACCTTTTAAAAGTAGATACTGTATTTTATGGTTTTAATTGTTGTGAACCACCCAGAGAGCTTCAGCTGTTGGGCTGTACAGAAATGTAATAAATAAATACAACCCAGCTTTACTTTCTTTAACTTCATTGACAATCCATCCAAAGTAAAAGAAAGAATATAAAAATTATATCCTTGGGGAAATCACTGATGTTACCCTGTCAGTCGAGAGGCATCATATATTTGTCATGGCCTAAATGTTTGCATGGAAATACTCATCCCTGGCCCACAGCACTTGGGAGGTCCTCCTCAAAATCCTCTAGGTGACTTCCTCTGTGATAACACGACCATCGATTCATATAAACTGGCCGCTCAGACACCTAAATTAGTGTTTTCTTTGCAGAGGCAACATCCCACCTGATTCACTTATGATCCCTGGGCAAAATGTTTGCCAATTCCTTTCCTACTGCAGATATTTCTGTTTGGCTTGCATTATCAATTGATGAATGGGTTATGACATACTATTTACCTCGATCTGCAGCCCAAGGGAACTCACCTCCTCACATCTGCCACCCACTTGGATTCCCGCTAAATAAATCATCATCACAGGATAAGAAAAAGGAGGATTGAATTGAAAACCAAAACCAAAAACCCCAGAACACTCTGGAAATGGATGGATTCAAATGAAGCTGTTGGCTTTTGACTCCCTACTTCTAGAAACTGATCAGTGATACCATTGGTTTACCTGTGATATTGGGATGTTGACATATTTGGTAAGAAGTCTCTTCTCATCTAAATCATCCCATTCTTTGACATCACCTAGGGAGATATTTCAGTAAGTCCTTCTTTATGCACATTGAGAATTTGAATAGCTCATGTGAGAGATGGGTGAGAGCTTAGTTAAGGTTCATTGTTGGATAAGAATTTACCCAAACCTACAGATTTCTTCAGAAATGGGATGGAAAGGACTTCAGATTGGGTTGGGCGAACTCACCTGCACTCGCCACAGCGAGCACTTGCCCCACTGTTGTCCGCCTCCACTTGCCTGCCCACATGGACCTATTCTGAAACTTGGCTTGGCCCAGCCACCACTTGGCAGCCACTCGCCCTCACACTGAAATTGCACACTTCCCCGTCCTGCATCAATGGTGGCCACCACTGATGCAACAGGGGGCACTGCGCAATTCCCAGAGTCTCCGTAAATTGCACAATGACCCCACTCCACGCCGATTGCAGCCTTCAAGGCCCCACTGATCAGGGCCAGTGCTACCATAGAGGCCACTCACGCGGCCACCTAGAGTGCCAAGCTAAGAGGGGCGCCGGGCGCAGCGCAGCACTCACGCGCATTGGCTGTGAGCCGGCCCGGCCCGAGGATTCAGCTGGGCCTGGGTGGGTGAGATGGCGCCCCACGCCCGCCCAGCCAAAGCGAAGCCAGGGACGCTGGGGTGGGGGTGGGGCGGCTCCACATTCGGACTTCTGGAATGCTCCTGGAAGAGAGAGAGAGAGAGAATGTATGGGTCTTTGAGTGAATGCATGTGTTCATGCGTTTGTTTGTTTGGAGTGAGTGATGCTGAGTGCGTGCGTGCGCACGTGTGTGAGTTGGGATGATTTGGAGGTGATATTCCTATTAAATAATGCATTTTAGACCCATAGACGTTCCTTTCCCATTTGTTTGCTATAATTGGCATGACGTATTCCTTGCACTTTAAAATAAATTTAGCAGTTTCAAGTTTTGTGCTTCTTATTTTTTCCAGGAAACATATGTTCTTAAAAATCAAAGTTGGCATTTTTTTTTTGAGTGAGTGTGTGTATGTGTGAAAGTAGCTCACCTTGCTTAGGGCGCGAAATAGTTTGCCCTGCCACTGATGCAAGGGTAAAGGTACAAATGGAGCATTTGTGCTGGGCCATGAAGAAGCTCTCACTGTGCTATGAGCAAGGGCAGGTGGCATCTTGGCAAGCTGGGTCCAGGGGCGGTGGCACAGGGAGTCCACTGGAGTCCTGGCCCCAGTTGGATGCCCACAGTTTCCCTAATTCTGGGCTGTATTCAAGGCTGGGGCAAATGCGCAATTTCCCCAGCCTTGGAGAAATTGCACTAATCTTTCCCACCCCGCCAATGGGATTCTTAGGCCCTAGTGTGCTTTTCCCCCTGCACCCATTGGGGCCAGAAAAGTGCACTTTCCCACACCTCTCTCCCCTCCCTCACCCACTGGGCCCAAAAGGGCCTCTTAATGCTTCAATTAAGAGGCCCTTTCAGGCGCGGATGGGAGTTGGGGAGAGGGAGGGAAAGCCTATGTCTGAAGCTCTGGAAATTGCGCAATTCCTGTGGGAATGATTCACTTCCCAGAAGCTTCAGATGTGCGCAATGCCGAGCGCTCGCTGGACCACCTAAGCCAAAAGAGGACTGAACAGGCAGAGTGCGAGAGTCATTCCCTCAGGCCAACTGGCAATTCCATTACACTAGCAGCGCTCACCACTTGCAGAATGGAGATTTAGCACTTCTGGGGGCAAGCAAGCCCCAAAACAAGGAGATCAACTGCCCCTTCCAGGAAAAAACATTTCCGTTCATTCTGGGCTGCCCCCCACCCCCAGTGCTAAACCTCCATTCCACAAGCAACGGGCACCGCTTGCAATCAGTGGGGCTGGCCGCTCCTGGCTGGTCTCTGCCCAATCTGTCCCTTTGAAATCAAAATGAACATAAAGAAATAGGAGATCCTCCCACCCACTCCGATGCAGCAGTAGCCAGCACGGTGCAAAACTTTCTAATAAATGAGATTTGTTAAGGATAAAAGTACAGTAATTGTCTTTTTAGGGGAAAGGTCATTAGTACTTGGGAAAAAAGGTTAATAGAACAATATTAATAGCTTTGTACTGGGCAAGGCAGAGGCATGCAGTATTCATGCGAATGAAAAGCAAGAGTGAAGATGCTGCCCATTACCAAAAGTTAGGTCAAGATTCAAAAGGTCATCTTCATCCCTGGTGTGCCCAGAAATGACAAATTAGAAAGAATATGAAGTGTTATCAAGGGTTTTTCCATTCAATTACTTTAACTGAAAACTGCAGGAAGGAAGGCAATCAAGAAAGCCTACAGACACAGCTATGGACCAGGCACTGCAGAGACGGCAAGGGGCAGTCGCCAGAAGAGGGGAAAAAAATGTCGGCACAACACTGCCATCCGGCTTTTCCCCAAAGGAGCATCAGCTGTTTTGCATGCCTGAGCTCTTGTCTTATATTAGCAAAATGTTGATTGCGCTGTGAGGTATCACACAAAGCATAGCAAAAGCTCCAAAGTACAGCTTCAAAGTTTGCAATGCTCGTCTCTGCACGCTGTGAGATGGCTGAGAGGGGAGAAACCTTGGTCCATCACCCCATACACTGTGGTTATTAGGTGTAGATTGCAGGCTTAGCCCCACCACCACCACCACTCCAAAGGTGACCTAAGAACATAAGAAAAGCCCTGGTAGATCAGACCAAGGGGCCATCTGGCCCAGCATTCTGTTCAAACAGTGTCCAACCCACAAGCAGGACACAAAAGCAACAGCACCCTCCCACCCATGTTCCCCAGCAACTGGTGTATATAGGCTTACTGCCTCTGATACTGGAGGTAGCATATATAGCCATGAGGACTAGTCACCATGGATAGCCTTCTCCGGGAATTTGTCTTACTCAATTTTAAAACCACCCAAATTGGTGGCCCAGACCGAGAGGCAAAGTGCATGTTGTGCTATACAAAAGATCCATGATTGGGCCTCCCTGCTTTTTAAAAAAGTTGAAACGTAGCCTGAGGTGGGGTGAAGATTTGGACTGGGGCAGTGACATTGGAGAGAGAGTATTTATTTATATACTTTTATACCACTTAATATATTAAAATCCCTATGGAAATACAGCATAATAATATAGAAGTGAGATCATCATCAGCATCATCAAATAAAGGTAGTTAAGGACATTTAAAACATTACATTGACAGAACAATCAGGATGGTAACAGAGTCCTCTTGCAAAATTAGAATGTCTCTACTGCTTGCCAAAGGCAAATAGTGAAGGAGCTAGTCTGATCCCCAGAGGGAGAGAGTTCCATAAACATGGTGCCACCAGAGAGAAGGCCTTGTCCCATGTTTCCACCGATGTAATCACTTAGTGGTGGGACAGAGCAGGGCAAATATAAAATTTAATACATTTGTCTATGATCTTAGGAAGGAGTGCTCAGGAAGGAGTGCTCAGGAAGGAGATACTTAGGAAGGAGTATCTTATTTGGTGCTTACAAATGTCTACACTGAATGAATTTTAAAGATTGTTGAGAGTGTAATAGATTGTGGCAGTTACATGTCAAGATGGAGAGGAAAGCTGAAGGTGAATTACTTCAGTAGATCTTGCTACTTCACAACTGTTCCTGGACTTCTTGATAAGACTGGAAAGTCTTATCAGTTGTCCAGGCAAACCACACATGGGAAGAGAAGGAGAATTTATGAACATTTACAGTTCTGTCCTCCAAATATTTGTCTATCCACTTGTGGAAATTCTTCAGGTCAAACAACTAAAAACAGAATGGGAAAGAACAGATAAGAAAAGCTTAGTCAGCCAAGATTCTGATACTTACTAGTTCCCCCGTCAGGGATTCCCCTCTCTCTCCCCCCCCCTACACTTTTAAAGCTTCTACATTTTTCTTGTGCAAACTTTTTACCGGGTTCCTTTGAGAATGTTGCACTATTCCCAATTCCAGTGTGGCGAGAGGCTGCAGGAAACTGCTTTGCAAAGACCTACTAAAGAATGGCCTTAGCTAGACCTAAGGAAGGGTGACAATATTTTGGAAACCAAAAAGGAGGACAACATGGTCAGCCCCCAAGGGGGCATGCCCACCCGAACATAGCCTTGGTCACATGTCTGATTTTACAGCACACATTTAAGACAAATCTGTTCTACATAGTATCTTAATGTTAAAATCACTGAAATAAAGGACAAGTGAGAGATTCAATATATCTGAAATTAACTTCACTCACTCCTACTTTTGTAGGTTTTGCTGTACTTTGAAGCTTTTGCTATGCTTTGTGTGATACATTCTCCCCTTCCCTCAAATATCTTCTCTGACTGTATCTTCACTCATTGCAAGCTGCTATGGTTGTTAACAGGGTTTGCTACTGGCTGGCTGGCTGGCTGGCTGGCTTTTTTTTTCAATTTTTAAAAAAAGCTTGTATATAATTGTCACAAGTTTCTCTACTCTAACATTAGGGTGGGTGTTGTGGCAGTTTACCTAAAGACTGGAGATCCCTTTAATGCCAAGGGCTGAAACTGCTCAATATGCAAAACCCCAAAGAGGAGGTTTGACAACCTGAGTTCGAAGGATATGGCTCCAGCAGTTTTAAAACACAATAATTTTAAAACTTTGAACTTTTTAAAAAATCCTAAAAGAAACAATGGATGAACAGATCTGATTCAAACCTGGCATGGATAAATCTCTCCTTAAGAGCTATCATGGTGCCAACTTTCAGCGCTTTATCTTTTAAAAATGTCATAAAATAATAATTTTAAAACCTCAAACTTGAAAAAATAAATCCTAAAACTCAATGGATGGACAGATCTGTTTCATACTTGGCATAGTTAAAGTCCTTCTTAAGAGCAATCATGGTGCCAAGTTTCATCTCTTTATTTTTAATATATAAATTTAAATCCTCAAGTTTTAAAAAATCCCTAAAAATCAATGGATGAACAGATCTGTTTCAAATTTGGTATGGCTAAAGCTCTACCTAAAAGCTATCATGATGCCAACTTTCAGCTCTTTATCTTTAAAAATGACAGTTTAAGAAATAATAATTTAAAAAACTCAATTTAAAAAAAAATCCTAAAAAATCAATGGATGAACAGATCTGTTTCAAATTTGGTGTGGCTAAAGTTCTACCTAAATCCTATCATGGTGCGAAGTTTCATCTCTTTATCTTTAAAAATGACGATTTTAAAAACAATAATTTTAAAACCTCAATTTTTTAAAAAAATCCTAAAAAATCAATGGATGAACGGATCTGTTTCAAATTTGGTATGACTAAAGCCCTTCCTAAGAGCTACCATCGTGCCAAGTTTCATGTCTTTATCTTAAAAAATGACAGAGTTATAAGCATTTTTGTTAATTCCCATTAGAGCTGCTCTTTGGAAAAATCCGAATTTCCCTTCCCCCTCCTGGATTTGTCATCAAAAACCCGGGCAAATCCAGTCATATGGTCACCCTACCTAAGGTTTATCCCAGGGTCATCCCTGCCAGCTCCTGGGATCCCCTGCGTGTCATTTACATGAACACGGATGACCCCAGGATAATTCCGGGATAAACCTTAGGTCTACCTAAGTCCAATGTCAGCATCATCCAAGCTGGGCCAATCCTGGGTCACCCCAAATGCAACATGGGCCTAATCTATACCAAGCAGGATATTGCATTACGACAGTGGTATGAAAGTGGTATATAAAAGGCAGGAGCCACAACAAGCAGGATATAGTGGTATGAAAGTGGTATATGGTGTGTATCAATGCCTCCCAACAGTTGTCAGTGCTCTTCAATACCACTATAAAGCAGTAGTGTGGCTCCTGCCTTTTATATGCTGCTCTCATAGTGCAATATCCTTCTTGGTATAGATTAGGCCATGATTCTGAAGCCTAGAGCTTTCCAGATTATTGTCTTTGTGTGTCGGACCTGGCCACGGTGACACATGCCTTAGTTACATCCCGATTGGATTACTGTAACACGCTCTATGTGGGGCTGCCTTTGAAGAGTGTTCGGAAACTCCAGCTGGTTCAAAGAGCTGCAGCCAGATTGTTGACCGGGGCTGGTTACAGGGAGCATACAACTCCCCTGCTAAAACAGCTCCACTGGCTTCCAGTCTGTTTCCGGGCACAATTCAAAGTGCTGGTTATGACCTATAAAGCTCTATACGGTTCGGGTCCAGGTTATTTGAAAGAACGTATTCTCCCTTATGAGCCTGCCCGTGCTTTGAGATCTTCTGGAGATATCCTTCTTTTAGTCCCACCTTCTTCACAGGCACGCTTGGTGGGAACATGGGAGAGGGCCTTCTCGGTGGCTGCTCCGGTGCTCTGGAACTCTCTTCCTGGGGAAGCTAGACTGGCTCCTTCCTTGATGGGCTTTCGGAAGCAGGCTAAAACTTTTTTGTTCAAGCAGGCCTTTGGAGAATAATCCAGCCCTCCATCTATGTTAATGTTTTATAATTTTGTTGTGTATTTTTTAATTGTTTATGGTTTTGTTTCACTCCCCCCCCCATGTATATTTTAAACTTTGTAAGGCCGCCTTGAGGCCCAGCATTGGGCAAAAGGCGGGATAATAATAATAATAATAATAATAATAATAATAATAATAATAATAATAATATAATAGTTGGAGCTTGATTGCTGTCAGTTTTCCAACTATTATTGAATAGTTAAGCAGTTAGATACTAGTGGGTTTTTTATTTCTTTTTGTTTGGATTGCTGTAAATTTAAATACAGTGGTTGTTTTAATTTCTAAAATAATTGTGAGCCACTTTGGAAAGGTTTCTTGCCCCCAAAGGGAGTATATAATTTTTTTAAGGGTGTAACCCTACACATGTTTAGACAGAAAACAGTCCTACAATTCCCAGCATTCCCCAGCCAGCAGTGCTGACTGGGCAATGCTGGATGCTGTGGGACTCTTTCCTCTCCAAACATACATAGGATTGTGCCCTAGGTGAAGAAAAGAATAATCTGTCAGGATTTTGGCAAACACATGCCAGGAAACAGACTTCATGCTACTGTGCAACTGTAATCTAAGTATACTTGTCCATCCTATTTTCTTTCAGCTCCTGGCACAATTGGGAATACCACTGCAGCAGGCCTTTAAGCAGTGGAGGCTGGTGACTCTGATTTCAGTGGGGCTGTGAATCCATTCCAGGTTTCAGTCAGAACCAGCCAGAACTCTAAAGGAGCTCTCCACAGTGCTTAATCTATTTGGGGGGAGGGTTCAGGACCTTGGATAGCTCCTTTAGAATTCTGACTGAACACTAAAATAGATCCATAGGAAGGAAAGGAACCTCTCATGCAAGCACTGAGTCATTACTGACCCTTGGAGGGATGCCAGCTTTCGCTGACGTTTTCTTGGCAGGCCTTAAAGCGGGGTGGTTTGCCGTTGCCTTCCCCAGCCATTATTACCTTTCCCCCAGCTAACTAGGTACTCATTTTACCGACCTTGGGAGGATGGAAGGCTGAGTTGACCCAAGCCAGCTGCATGAAACCAGCTTCCACTGGGATCGAACTCAGGCCGTGGGGAGAGTATCGGAACCACCAGCCTCCACTGTATTTAAGCAGACGTTGAATGGCCATCTATCAGGGATGCTGTAGTTGCAAGATTTGTACACTGAACAGAGGGGTGGACTAGATGAATGCTCCTCTAACTCTATCATTATTAATTATTTGTTTTAATTATATGCATGTATTATGTATGTAGTAGGTTTGCATTAATTATATTTTTAAACTACCTAGTGAGTTCTCTGGACAGATCACAAGAACTAAAAGATAAAAAAGCAATACAAAACCATGAAAGCTAATAGAATAAAATACAGTAGAAAACAGGCTCCCTGAATCAGGTGCCCTCCAGATGTAGAGAAGTGAAGGCCTGGGGTGGGGAAACAGGAAAATTGCGGGGGGGGGGATGACTTTTTTCTTTCTTTTTCTCCCGAAGCTTTTTTTGTTTTGTTTTTCTGAAAAATTGGGGGGGGGGATGAAAAAAAATGGATTATGGTCTGTTTTATTTTAGTATGATGAATAAAATGTTTAAGACAAGTTACTTCTCCACATGATTTCTAAAAACTATGTATAGTATCAGATTATTACAATTTCTGTGCCCCGAGATCAAGCAAGTCCTAGGTTGCAAACTGAGACTACAACTCTCCAATAGGGGTGTGCACGGACCCCCCGCTCCGCCCCGCGGGCCGATCTGAAAATTTCGGATCGGCCCGCTCCGCGCCGCCCATACTCCGCTCCTCTTCGCCGCGGAGCTCCGGCTCCGAATCGGCGCGCCGCAGTGGAGGGGAGTGGTGCCAGGTAAGGCCGGGAGAGGAGGGCGAGGGGGATACCGGGCCCTGCTGCCGTCGCTGCCCATGCGGTGATGGCGGCAGAGCCCGGTAAGGGACCAAGGGGGGGGGCCTTACCTGCCTCTGTCCGTGGTCCATCAACTTCTTCAATTGAGCCCGCGGTTCAACCAGGAAGTCTAGGCCGCAAGTGCGGACTAGACTTCCTGGATGAACCGCGGGCTCAATTGAAGAAGCCGACGGACCATGGACGGAGGCAGGTAAGGGAGAGGAGGGGGGGTTTACCGGGCCCTGCCGCTGTCGCCGAATGGGCGACAGCGACAGCGGCAGGGCCCAGTAAACCCCACTTACCTTTCCGGCGGAGCTCCGGATCGAGGCGAAGGATCCGCTTTCACCTCGATCCTCTTCGCCACGCTCCGCCGGCCCCCCAATCCTCTTCGCCCCTGCCTTAAGCGGAGGCGAAGCACCCCGCTCCGCTTCTAATTCGCCGGTCCGATTAGAAGCGGAGCACATCCCTACTCTCCAATGCAAGAGCAAGATGCATTTCTGCCTCTAGGGGGCACTGCCATTGAAGCTGAAACTGAAATTAATAGTGATAGCTATACTTCAGAAAATAAATTTCATGCATATTCATTGAATCTTGGTCTCCTCTTTTTCTCAGTTTTTTTTTTTAATGGGAATTAGTGCTAGTGGAGACATCAATTATTTTCTTTGTAACTAATGTTGATAGTTTCTTCTGTTGTTTTGTTTAATTGTTTATTTGTTTTTGCCTTCTCATAAACTGGAAAAACCAAAGAGTTTCCTTACAGTTCAGGAGCTTGTAGCTCCATTTGTTACAAAAAAAGAAAAGACAAGTATTTTTTTAAATAAAAAGTAAATTCAATTTGTAATAATTGTTTGAATACAATATAGCAAATGTGATAACGTTATGCCAAACCAACTTGTACATAATTACATTTTACGTTCCTAAAGTAACAAAGTGACTTTCAATCTGTCAAAAGGGCTAATAATTCTAATTTTTGTAAACCGCCCAGAGAGCTTCGGCTATTGGGCGGTATAAAAATGCAATAAATGAAAAATGAAATGAAATGAAATGATGTGTCATGGGCCCAACAATTGTCAGTTCACTTCAATACCACTATGAAGAAGTAGCGTAGATCCTGTCCCAATCAGCAACAGCGCTATAATAGCCAATCAGCAACCAATCAGTGGTTAGCCAATCAGCAGCCACACTGCAAGTGCTGATTGAGATGCCCCCAGCCTCCCTTCTGTTTCTGGTTAAATACCTATTTTCCCTTTCCGTCATTGGGTAGCATCCTATGGTACCCATGCATTTGCAGGAGCGACCACTTGCACAATAAGGCCTTTGCGCTTCTAAAACTCACCCGAACGTAGTCAAAATGCTTGTTTGTAGAATGGGGCAGGTCACCAGATCCTGTAGAAGGGAGCTTATTTTTAGAAGTGTGAACGCTCCATTGCACAAGGTGTCCTTCCCGCGAGTGCAATGGAACCAGCAGAGGCAGAGTATCATCATTGGATACTGTCCTTCAATTGTCCCACAGCAACAATCAACGGTTCCTAGAGCAAGCTCACTGCAGCTGGTTAACGACAACCCTATCACTATCTAAAGCCAAACTCTGTATGGGGAAAGGTGCACACAGCAAATCATGACAGCTGAGCCCTCTATTTTTCAGAATTGGGAAAGATTAGAAGAGCTGACTGCAACTTTTATCACATCTACATTGTCACACACACACACACTAAAAAAAACAAAACCCTGTAAGGTTACCAACACAGGTTTTTCAAAATGAGCAAATTTCATCAAGGGGTTTAGCTTGACAAAGGTGTTTCTTTCCCCCGTTCCACATATAAATATATTGAAGTATTTAAATTGCTTGTAAATGTAAAGCTTTCCACGCACTGACACTTCAAAAAAGTATAATGTGCAATCAGACATCTTTTTTTTTCCCCTGATAGGATTTTTCATGTTGTCTTATAATGCAGTAAATTGAGACGCTCAGTAGCAGAACTGCAAGTGGGTTTGTAATTTTAACCATATATATATATATATATATATATATATATATATATTCTTTAATTTCCAGAATGTAATTCTGCCCCCAGCTGGTTAAAATATCGCTGACATGAGAGACGGAAAGCAAGAGAATGCTGAACCTATGAACTCTCGCGTCTCCTAAGATGATGACTCCAATTTGCATGTAAAGTGTTGGCAATTCTGGTGCGGAGTGCAGGTGCCGCTAACAGATTTGAAAGTTTTTTTATGGGTGTACAGACTGCTCCCTCTTTATTAGAGTGCACATAACAAGTGGGAGATGCATTAAAAAAAAACCTCACACTGATTACGGCTACCGTACATTACACCTAATGAGCTAGGTGTAATGTACGCTGTAATTATTCCACCTGTATCCATACAATACTAAATGGAAATTAATAAAGATTCCTAAGTCTCATTATATTGGCCCCAAAGTTGCATTCCAAAAATAAAGGGACTGTGTGTGTCTATTAGGCTAATTTCACCATAGTTTGGTTTTCCTTTCCTGGCTGTTTTCTTGTATGTAGCATAGGGATACATAATATTTTGAATCTGTGTTTTTATTGTTCTCTGTTTAGCCATATTTTTATTATGTGGTCCACTCTCCTCCACTTGAAAGAAGAAACAAGGAAGTGGGAGGGGAAGAGAAATACTGGTGTCCGATAAATCTTGAAGCATTTTGATCATGTTTACTCAAAGGCCTCAACCCAAGGAGAGAAAATAAGAACATAAGAAGAGCCAGGCTGGATCAGACCAAGGGTCCATCTAGTCCAACTGTTCACACAGTGGCCATTCAGCTGTCAACCAGGGACTCACAAGCAGGACATGGTGCAATAGCACCCTCCCACCCATGTTCCCTAACAATTAGTGTACACAGGCTTACTGCCTCGGATAATGAAGGTTGCACTTAGCCATCAGGACTAGTAGCCATTGATAGTCTTCTCCTCCAGGAATTTATCCAACCCCCTTTTAAAGCCATCCAAATTGGTTGCCATCACCACATCTTGTAGTAGTGAATTCCAGAATTTAACTATGCACTGTGTGAAGAAGTACTTCCTTTTATCTGTCCTGAATCTCCCACCAATAAGTTTCATGGGATGACCCCGGGTTCTAGTATTTTGAGAGAGGGAGAAAAATGTCTGCCTATCCACATTCTCAACAACATGCATAATTTTGTACAGCTCTATCATGTCTCCCCTTTGCCTCTTTTTTCCCAAGCTGAGCAATCCCAGCTGTTGTAACCTTCCCTCCTAGGGGGGATGCTCCAGTCCCTTGATCCAGCACCCCATGAGGTCCTCACTGCTCCCTTGCTGGATGAGCCAGTGGTTGCATAGTCAAGCAACGGCCTTTTAAGAGACAGGCAGCGTCAGAGGGGGTGGGGTTAACTGCAGGCTTAGATCAGCCGGCTTTTATAAAGCCTTAGAAGACCTCTGCCTGTTACTGAGACAACAGCTATTCCTGAGTGAGTTCCATCCAGCATAGATTTGCCCTCACCCTCCGACATAGCTTGGCTCTGCTTCACCCATCTAGTAAGTGCAACTGCTTCACATCAATTCCCTAAAGACCTTGAGCTGTGGTGGACAGGAGAGTCATCGCCAAACACAGACTGGTCCCATGGGATCTCAGTCCCATTGCTTCTCTACAGCTTCCTTCCAAAAATCCTCTCACGACACCAGTCAGACCTAAACCCAAATCGTGTGTGTGTGTGTGTGGTGTTTTGTGAGCAGAGCATAAAAACGCACACCCTCCAACTTGTTGTCTCGAATGCCCTAGAGTTTCACAACAACAAAATGCCTTTGTTCGCACAACTGAAGTTTGCACCAAGAATCAAAGACGCAAAGGGGGGGGGGGAGAGGGAATGTTCCAAGCTATTACTGTAACAATCCAATTACAATGCCTATCAAACTTAACTTCACAGGTTATAGCTCCTAATTGCCTGACAAAAATTGACACTTCAGTCGCAACAGCATAATATAATCAGAGTCCAAATTAAATTTGATCGTGGGCAGAAAACGATGCTATCATTCGGCGGCATGGAAACAGGAGATCAACTAGCATGATATCAAGGATCAGAAATGAAAATTATTCATTAATGGCAGTGGTTTTCTGATAATGGAAATGACACAGTTCAGACGGCTTCGTAAAAACACTATTAATTAAAAAGATGATAGACCTAACAAGGCATAGAAACTAGTGGAACCTTTTTTTCCCCCTGTGCTTGTTAAGGTGCAGGATGACAACGTTTAAGAACAGAAGTTTATGCACTTTTGTGAAAAGTATTTCGCTGATTCTCTCGCAAGTTTACTGGGTTCTTGCTTAGTGAAGCATCTTTCTCTAGGGTGCTATGTCTGAGGGATATAAAAAGTGTCGAAGCCATAAGATGGCATTGTAATAAGCAAGAATAGTTTTGGCTATAAAAAAAGAAGGGTCCAATTCATAAAAGAAATACACATGGGATTTTTGCATACTTCAAAGTGGGAAGGAGAGGAAAGAGTGCAGGGAGGTGGGGGGGAACCCTTTTATATTCTTGTGCAAGCAGCTGTCCTTTCATTTTACACTGGAGGAATATAAAAGTAAGAGTGCACTAAAGAAGCAGGCAGCAGCCTTACAGGAACGCCAAAACTTGGCTTGGTCATGCGGCTGAAAGACACGTGTTCAAAGAGGATAGCCATGGACTCATTTTATTTGTGAAATTAATACACCCAACCTTCTTCTAATGAGCCTGAGATGGCATCGATATGCTTATTTATCCTCACAACAGCCCTGCGGGGTAGGTTATTTTATTTAGTTAGTGAATTACTTACCAACTTACTTGCTTGCTGTACTTTTAAAATGCCCTAGAACCAAAGTTCTCTGGGGGCTGTACAATAAATGAAAAACAAGGTACAGACATTAAAGCAAGATAAAACAACAACGACAACAACAGTACAGTATAAAACCAAGATAAAACCAGCAGCAAAGAATAAAAGCATTACAGCAGCATAAAACTGAATTAAAACCAGCAGTGGAATAAAGGCACTAAAATTCAGTCCTTAATATGCCCGAGAGAATAAAATGGTCTTCACCCGGTACAAGGAAGACCACGATGTAGGCACCATGAGAGCCTCCGGGGAAAGCATTCCACAAACAGGGTGCCGCTACTGAAAAGTACTTCTCTCTTGTAGCCACCAATCGCACCTCATTTGTAGGGATGGATGGACCACCCCATGCCTGCCCCATGCAGCACTCATTGGACCCCTTCCATTTGTGCCTATAATGTTGCATACGTAGCTCCTTAAAGGCCACCATCTGTGAGAATGAGACATTTAAAGCCAGGTTGGTCACCGGTACACCTAGGGCTGACCATATAACACCAATTTAAAATCAGTTCACTGGCTGGCAATTAGTTTCCAGGCGAAGTATAAAGTGTTGGTTATTACCTTTAAAGCCCTACATGATTTGGGTTCAGGTTACCTGCGGGATCGCCTTCTCCCGTACAGTCCACCCCACACACTCGGGTCCTCTGGGGAAAACTTACTCCAGTCAGCCAAAACTAGTCTGACAACCATTACCCAGAGGACCTTCTCCTCTGCCACTCCCAGACCGTGGAATGGCCTGCCGGGAGAGATTTGCCAACTTAACAGTCTTTCTGAATTTTATAAAAAGATACAAAGACTGATCTATTCCAGCAGGCCTACCCAGTCGAATTTTAAGATGCCTGGATGTTATTTTAATAATGTATTAGTTTTTATATGTTTTTAATCTGTTAGGTGTACTGTATTTTATAGTATTTTTTTATTTAATGTTGTTCCCTGCCTCAATCCAAAGGGAGAAGTAGGTAAGAAATGATGATGATGATGATGAACAGGCCACCTTTACTGCAGAAAATGCCAGCTTGCCAAGAGACCTGGCACCCGTGCCACTTGCCTGGCTTGGCACACTCTGTGTCGGGCAAGCACTGGAGTCCATGAGCTAGCTTCAACCCCCAACCAGATGCCCGCGCCATCACTACTGTTTTGGCAGGGGCACAAGGAGGAGGGCCTCAGGTGATTTGATTAAGATTAAACTAATAGAAGATCACTCCCTGGTGAATAAATTTGCCAGAGAATTGATGGAGGGTGTGTTCATTCTTCTAGACCTCTCAGTGGCTTTTAATTCCATTGACTATAGCATCCTTATGACAGAGCATCTCTCCCGGCATGAACCTACCTGTATACTATGCTCATCATACAAGGCCCTTTTCCAGATGTCTCCTCTGAGGGAGTTGAGGGAGATAGCAACATGGAAGAAGGCCTTCTCAGTGGTGGCCTCTGATAATGGGATGATCTCCCCAGAAAGGCCCACCTGGCCTCAACATTGTTACCTTTTGGGGACCAAGTTCAGACCTTCCTCTACTCTCATGCATTTGGCAGCATATGATAAGGTTTTTAATATGGGGGCTGCATTTCTTATTGCTGTTAAAAATTGTTTAGATGTGTTTGTGTGTGCACACTGTCTGTTAATATGTTTGTATGTAAACAATTTTTATACTTTGTATATTATATTTTGAAGGTTCTAAATCTTTGTAAACTACCCAGAGAGTTTTGGCTATTGGGCAGTATAGAAATCTAATAAATGAAATGAAATCCTTCTGGATCATTTGTCTGGGCTAGCCTACAAGCCACAGTGTTATGATGGTTATGGTCCTCCTGGAGGTCCAATCGCAGAAGGTGGCAATGGGAAGCTTCTGCTTTTGTCCAGTTCTGTCGAACATCTGGAAAGCATCAGATTGGAGAACACTGGCCCAGGGTGTTGGGCCAACACTGGTCAATGGCTTACTGAGCACTGAAATACTGCAGCAATATAGAGTGTGGTTTTGCCTCCAGGTTCATGAAGAAATCAGATCTCAGTTACAGAAATAGCTTTCTGATGATGCTGGTGGATTGTCTAAAGTTTCACCTGCTGCCCATCCCAGGGGTTGGTGTGGGTGTAACAACAAGGAGGTGACAGAATTTCTGGGGAGAAGTCTGCGGCGCCACCACCTCACACACACGGCTTTGACGCAGACACCTCCCTCAGGCTAAGCACCACCACTTAAATACCTGAGGAAGGGTAAAAAAAAAAAAGCATAACCTTTCCCTTATAGCAGAGGGAAAAGGTAAGAAGATTTGGAAAAGGCTTTTCTGTAAATATACCAGGCTGAAGGTTTAATGTAATGTGTTTATTTATGAACCATTAGAGCAGGAGACACAGCCAAACTGACATGTGGTTTTATGGTAGCAAAATAAAGAAAATGTTTATTGTTGTTTACAGTTCTTAGTTCTTTCAAATTCTAATCAAAACCTGCCTGTTCTTAAGAATACTAGTAGTAACAAATCTAATAACAACAATCCTTAGTACCTGATCTTATTTTCACTCATTCCTCACACAACTCTTGACAAGAAAACACACAGCTAAACCAACCTTCCAAACCCAATCACCAACCGATCACCTCAGACCACTCAGCTCCCCCATATATATTCTCCTCCCCTCTTTCCACAGCATCACCAGCCACACCCACTTAGTCCAACATTCCATACTCTCTAAGTGAATAGAAATGTGGGTAACGCAACATTGTCCTTGGTATCTAAATATATCAGTACTCCGTAGGAGACTGTGTTCAAGGAACCATGGTACATCAGGACTTCTTAGCCTTCATTGTCTGGAGGAACGGATTGTCCATTTGCTGATTCAAGAAATGTTCCAGGAAAGGTGTTTCTTCTAGTAATCTTAGGGCCTCTAGAGAGAGATCTGGGTCTTGGGCCATGATAAAATCCCTGCTGATATATAGTAAGTATCTCCAGTCTGGAGACTCAGGCCTTAGCTAGACCTAAGGTTTATCCTGGGATCGTCCCGGGGTCATCCCTGTGCATCCAAATGACACACAGGCTCATCCCGGGGTCATCCCTGCCTGCTCCCGGGATATCCTGTGTGTCATTTACATGAACAGGGATGACCTCATACTGTATTTTGTGCACGTGTACATGATTGTTGTCCCAAAAGAGCTAAATGTTAGGTTTATGAGCTTTATGGCTGGATGTGACTTAGCTTGTTATTTATTTATTTATTTATTGCATTTTTATACTGCCCAATCGCCGAAGCTCTCTGGGCGGTTCACAAAATTAAAACCATTCAAAGTATAAAACAAACAGTATAAAAGCAAAATATAAAATACAACATGAAAACACAATCAGGATAAAATCAGCAGCAGTGCAGAAATACAAATTTAAGGTACAAATTTAAAACAGCAAAGTTAAAATTAAGTTTATAGACTGTTAAAATGCTGAAAAAATAAAAAGGTCGTCACCTGGCATCTAAAAGAATATAGTGTAGGTTAATACACTCTATTTCCAATCAGTGCATTCCTTGTGTAATTCTGACCCTGTTATTATTATTATTATTATTTATTTATATAGCACCATCAATGTACAATTTATTCCAGTATTGCAACCAATGTTTTCTATGCTTTCTCCATTTATTTATCTTTTGCATCCAGTTTTCTTAGAAACCAACATTATTTATATCATCATCATCTCAAGGCGCAGAAGGTACTTTTCAGAGTATGATAAAGCAAAAACACTCTCAGGTTTCAGTCTAAGCTACACCAAAAAACAGAGAGCCATTCTGGTCCAAGAGGGCAAAAAATCCAAAGTCCATAGTTGGACAATACCTTCATTGGCACCATGAAACTGCCACAAAAGTGTGCAGTCCTTTGAATTCTCCATAGCTTTTCATCAGTCTCTGTGGTACTAAAAGCAGAGATGGGGAGTAGGGAGGCCCAAAACAGTTTAAGAAAATGGCCAGGTGTGGTGGCCATGAGGTCTGCCTCTTAGGCCTCCCGGGCTGATACCCGGAATCGCCCCTGTGCATCCAGATGACACACAGGGGATCCCGGGCTCAGGCAGGGATCAACCCTCCCTGGCCCCAGGTTGGTCACCGGTACACCTAGGGGTGACCACATTACACCAACGTTAAAATCACTCCACTGGCTGCCAATTAGTTTCCGGGCAAAGTACAAAGTGTTGGTCATTACCTTTAAAGCCCTAAATGGTTTGGGTGCAGGTTACCTGCGGGATCGCCTTCTCCCATATAGTCCGCCCTGCACACTCAGGTCCTCTGGGGTGAACTTACTTCAGTCAGCTAAAACTAGGCTGACATCAGTTTCCCAGAGGACCTTTTCTTCTGTCGCCCCCAGATTGTGGAATGGCCTGCCAGAGGAGATTCGTAAAATTAACTCTATGTGTGATTTTAAGGCAGCTTTAAAGACTAGCCTTTTCCAGCAGGCCTATCCAGGTCAATGTAAATCATGAATTTTTAAGATGTATTGTTTCCTGTTCTAATGTTGTTCCCCGCCTCGATCCAAAGGGAGAGGCGGGTAAGAAATAATTTTTATTATTATTATTATTATTATTATTATTATTATTATTATAAAGCCTACCCATTTGGGCCTGCTTTTTCCCGCGATCTCGGGCTGAGCATGTGGCCAGTTTTCGTGGCTTTTCCCAGCTCCGTGCTCCATCGGGGGCAGGGTGGAGGGAGCAGGGAAACAATTTTAAAAAACAACAACAACAACAAACCCTTACCTTGGCGCATGAGTGTTAGTGAGCTTTGTTCCTTTAAAAAAAATGGGAAATCCCCAGTTGCAGTTATCCTGAGGAAAGCCTGTGGTCATCCCTAGTTGACACTGGGATCTCCTGGACACACAGGGACGACCTGGAGATGACCCTGGGATAACTGCCCTATAGGCATGCCCTATAACAACCTACATGCTTACAAAACCTTCTTAATATTCTTCCAGGCAGAGAAGAGGGTCCCTTCTTCAATTCAGAGCTAGGAGCCTAACTCATTATGGGGCTTTACATTCAGTAGTGGAAGAAGCAGCAGCAGAAATAGCAAGAACTGGTCCCTTCCCCACCACGTCTAAGATATAATCTATGGCTGCCTCAAACTTCTGCATGGCCCTATATTACAAGTTGGGAGCAAGTGTTCTGCCCTTCCTGTAATGGCAGCCAGATATATAGTGCTGGAGGAGCTTGACTCAGGTTGTGGAGACTCAGGCCACAGCTAGACCTAAGGTTTATCCTGGGATCATCCAGGGTTCGCTCTGCCTGAGCACTGGATCCCCCGTGTGTCATCTAGATGAACAGGTTTGACCCCTGGACGATCCAGGGATAAACCTTAGGTCTAGCTATGTCCTCAGAGGAACCCCATATACCTGCTTGGAGAGTGGGTGTCAGCAACCACTGAACAAGCACGAATGGTTACAGTGATCTCTCTGTAAGCTTTGAGTAATACTGCTGCCTCTGGTGTTGTAGATTCATGATCACAAATGAAGCCAAACAAAGGAGTCACCTCTGATAAGTTCTTCCTACATCTCTCCCCAAACTAAAACTAAAGCCCCGGCAAAGTTATTCCCTGGATGGAAGATACAGCTAGTCACAAAACTAAATAAATTCCGCCTCTGCCCAGCCTGGAATTTTCCTATTATGGAGATCTTGTGTGGGGAGGGTGATGTATCACAGCCTGTACCTCAGATTTGTTTTAGAACAATTCGGAGGATTTTTGCTTTGCTTCAGGATTCATCCAAATCTAATGTTCATCCCTCCTTTGTTATCCTTACAACAGTCCTATTAGGTAAACCAGTATCATTATGCCCCCATGTTACAGATGTGAATATTGAGGCTGAGAGAGTGAGTGGCTTGTCCAAGGCCACTTAGTGAGTTCAAGCCAGATGTGAGATTTGAACTGGAGACCTCCTGATTTGTAGCTCAATTTCTCAGCAGTACACTTCATTGGCTCTCTAAACCAGAATGAGGGGAGAGGACTGAGTGTTTCCTGCCAGAACTATTTTTTTTCCTACACCACTACTGCTGAATTTCACCTAGAATCAAAGAATCATAGAATAGTAGAGTTGGAAGGGGCCTACAAGGCCATCGAGTCCAACCCCCTACTCAATGCAGGAATCCACCTTAAAGCATACCTGACAGATGGTTGTCCAGCTGCCTCTTGAAGGCCTCTAGTGTGGGAGAACCCACAACCTCCCTAGGTCATTGATTCCATTGTCGTACTGCTCTAACAGTCAGGACTTCTATTAACTTCTATTAATATAACATCTATAACATAGCATGTACATTTTCGCTACTTAAGGTGCCTCACCCTCACATAGATGGCTCTGTGGCTTTCTGATAAGTATTTCTCTTATTCACACTTTCCATTACTAAGTGTACACTGAAAACATCTTCAGTTTACACAAAAACATTATTTTAATGTATGAAAAACACGGCCTCTTCTCCCATGGATTCCATTTTTTTAAATGCAAACCCTGGAGATCTATATAGAGCCCATCCCAAGCTGCCGAGAGTAAAATAGGCCATAAATCTAAATAAATAAATTCCTTGATGCAACTTGCACCCTTCGCTCCGTTCTGTACAGAAATATTTGTCAAGATGCCTCTCCTTGCCGTGAGGAGCCTAACACTTTCATTGCTGGAACAAGCTCATTGCCTGGTCCACCACTGAGCCTAAAAGTGTAAACAGCTGTGGATCTTTGTAGTCATTAACGGACTCCTATTGAGTGGTGCAGAAGCCTGAATTCACTGAGGGAATGGGCTTGGCTCCATGCCTAATTGTGATACTTGCAAGTTTTAAAATAGGGGAACTGATGGTGGGCCAGCAACCCTGTTAAGCCAAGTTTTGTTATTTGTTTTCTCACTGATGCCCTGCATTTCCTGATCCAGTGCATATTGCTGGGAAGTGAAGACTCCTCAAATATATGCTATGTATATCGTGGAGGGGGGAATATAATGAAGCAGTCAAAATGTTAGGTAATACGTTACCCAACCAAGAAAGAAACCTGATTTGGTATAAGAGAACAATGCATTAAATGACAGTTCTCTGGTTAGAAGTGTTGGTGCAACCAGGGCTAGAACTGCACTGGTACTTTTAATTTGTATTGAATTGTACTGATAACTGTTGGGGCACATTTCAGATTCCATATACTGCTTTTCTAACGTTATTTCCCACTTTTTATTGCATATTACCCAAAAGACTGCAACAGATATCAATGGCCATAGCTAGACAAGGGCTTATCCCAGGGATCGCCCCGGGATCATCCCTGTGCTTCTGCATGACACACAGGGGATCCCAGGAGCAAGGAGGGATGATGCCTCCCTTTCCCCAGGATCTCGCCCTACCCTTGCAGCCCGGTTTTTCCTTGGTCCCATGCTGATCCCGAGACCTTGGAATGTGTGGCTGGGCATCACGGTTTGTCCGGGCTCCTCATGGTTACTCACGAGGAGCCAGGACCTGTGCACGGGGCGCAGAGCTCCTCAAGAGCTCTGTGCCCATCGGGGGTGGGTGGGGGGAGTGAGGAATTTTTTAAAAAAAATAATTTAAAAAAAATCTTTTTTTAAAAAAATACCTACCTTTGAGCACACAAGCACTCGTGCATGTCTTCTGTTTTTGTTTTTGTTTTTTTTAAAAAAGGCAGGTACGACGTCCTCTCCCTCTGAGGTCATCGCATGCCATTTGTAAACAGAGGGGGAGATCTCACGATAAAAATATCGTGAGATCCTCACCCCTCCGTCGTGCTAGACCAGGTAGGTCTAGCTGAGGCCAATGTATGCACTACGAGGAATAAATGTCAAAGAGGCCAGATATCGCATCACCAAGATGGGATCATACCAAAGTGTAGGTCTGGCCCAGGACTCTGAAATGGAGCACTCTAATATGTATTGGTTCATTTGTCACAGCTCCAATGTTTCCGATAATCATTTTTGGGGGTCTCCTCAGAAATACACAGGGTTGGAGCCAGAATGATTTAGTCACACTTAGAGCAGATCCATTGAACTTAATGCAACCTAAGTTAATTGTGATCACTTATTTTTCTACTTTTAATCTTCCCAATATCAGGTGTTCTCTGAGCAGATTACAAACAGTTGAAATAATAAAACTCATTACAAATAGTCAAAAGATTAAAATAATGCAAATATTTACAAGGATATGATACACACAAAACAACACACAATATAGGAATATGACTGTGAAAAAATGGAAAACTTAAGAACGTAAACCTATGAGCCAGTGTGGTGTAGTGGCTACAGTGTTGGACCGGGAGTTGGGAGATCCGGGTTCTAGTCCTTACTCGGCCATGGAAGCTAACTGGGTGACATTGGGCCAGTCACAGACTCTCAGCCCAACCTACCTGACAGGGTTGTTGTAGTGAGAATAAAATGGAGAGGACGAGGAGGATTATGTATGCTGCCTTGGGCTCCTTGGAGGAAAAAAGGTGGGATATAAATTTAATAAATAAATAAATAAATAAAATAAAATAATAAATGAATGCTTAGACCAGGGTCAATGTCACTGTGCAGTAAGGCACTTTACAAAGAAGCAAAAAACCTAGCCTGACCCCTTGAGGTTAAAACGATAAACTGGGGAAAAGGAGTGGAAAAACTGCTAATCGTTCCACTATCAATAGTCATGTGAATGTAAGTGGAATACTTAAGATGTCTTTAATATACTATGTAACAAAAGTGTTCAATATAATTCAAATAAATCTGAACTTTATGGTATTACATAAAACCATCAAAAAACATAATACGACCCATAAGCAATAAAACCACAATAAACAATAAAACCAAAACCAAACGCGTTTCGACCCTATATGGTCTTCTTCTGTGGCTAAAATTTACATACGCATAAAGTACAAAGAATTGTTTTTGAATCATCTTAACCACTATTCTGTTGCTTTTTAAAAGGCTGTAAAAAGCCTACTGAACTCGAGTTGTTTGCCAAGTTAGTAGCTTTTATTTATGTCCTCCTGTCCCACCTGGTAAGGTAGTTTTTAAATGACTAGAAGATATTTTATGCAACAGATCTATTAGTACTTGTAATAGTTCAGTATGTTGTTATTCATGCCTAAAGATATCTGATCTGATAACGGCCATGCATACCATAGTTACATCCTGTTTGGACAACTGTAGTGTACTGTGCTCTATCTGGTACTGCGTTCAGAAACTTTTCAGAAACTTCAGGTGGTCCAGAATGCTGCAGCCATTCTGTTAACCAGGGGCTGGCTACGGGGACCATGCCACCAGGGCCGGTGCCAGACTATTTTGCGCCCTAGGCAAGGTGAGCTACTTTCACCCCCCACCCCCCAAGAAAAATGGCCAACTTTGATTTTTAAGAACAAATGTTTTGTAGAAAAAATAAAAAGCACAAAACTACAGCACCCAGAATGCCCCTGGCTGAGGGAGGCTGCAAGAGGACCACCACCGCAGCAGGGGTGGGAGGGGAAGGTGAGCACACCAGCCAGCTTCACAACTGTGCACTGGGAGGGGCGGCGGTTCGGTGGATGCAGGAGGCCCCAGGCAGATCCAGGTCAGGCGAGGCGAGGCTCACCTGCTTGATAGCCTGCGGAGGGGTGACACAACCAGGCACGAGGGAGAGAGCGGGCTCAGGCCCGGTCCCCCCACCCCAATGGCAGCTGCCACCGCCGCCTCCCGAGCCCAGGTCAGGGCCATGAAATAAATGAAAGTAGAGCTGTTAGTCACTTTTCGTGCTCTTCACTTACTCCAATTATATGATGCATCTTTTGTTTACTCTGCATGCTTCCCCTCCTCCGGCGAGAGCCGCTCAACCCAGAAGTGCCACTTCCTTTCTCCGCCCACCTTTCCGTAGGGCCGAAGAAGCCCCGACAGGAGCAAGAGTCCTCGCGGCCGCAGCGCCCCTAACACCACCCCCTTCTCCGACTGCAGATTAGGGGCCGCAAAGGCAGCCACCCACCGACACCGGCCATGGGGCGGGCCCCACACAGTGCCGGACCCTCTGCGATACCAGTCCCAGCTGCGCCCGCCTCCTCCACCAGAAAGAAACCACCGGCGGTGGGGTGAAAGGGCGCAGCCCTTTCCTAGGTCCCGTCTGTAGCAGGTGAGGGGAGAGACAAAGGAGCTGCCGCCCCCGTGGACCGGCCCGCGCTTTCCGCTCACCGCCTTCCAGCAGCCATGAGCGTGTCTGGGACAGGGGGGTCCTGCAACCAGCACCCCCAACCACCACCCCCCACTGCCATCCCCTCCCAGGGCCACCTTGGTTTGCGCTTGGGCCAAGGCCAGGGGCGACACAATGGGACCAGACGGGTTGCTGGTGCACTCGGACGCCATTCCCCCGGGGCACCATCTCGCCCGCCCAGGCCCAGCTGAATTCTTGGGCCGGGCGGGCCAACCTCACAGCCAACGCACGGGAGAGTGCTGCTGCGCACTGCGCCTGGCCGGCAGCGGCACCTCTCTGAGCTTGGCACTCTAGGCGGCTGCCTTACTGGCCTCTAGGGTCGCGCCGGCCCTGAATGCCACTCCATTGTTACAACAGCTTTGCTAGCTGTTGGTCTGTTTGTGGGCAGAATTCAAACTGTTAACTATGTACTATAAAGCCCCATATCACTTGGGACTGGACTACCTGAAAGGCCACCTTCTCCCATAGGAGACTGCCCAGTTCCTAAGACCTTCTGGAGAGGCTTTTCTTTCTAGACCATCACCTTCAGAGAGGCACATTTGGTGGTGACCCGAGAAAGGGCCTTTTTGGTGGCCACCCCCAGGCTATGGAACTCCCTCTCAAGGGAGGCTAGGTTTGCTCCCTCTGTGCTGTCCTTCTGCAGGTAGGCAAAGATTACTTTATTTAAGAAGGCCTTTAGCTTGTAAGTTGGTCTGCTGGATTGTTGTTTTTCCTGTAATTGTTATGTTTTTGTTTGATTGTTTTAATCAATTTTAATTGATTCTGTATGTTGCCTTGAGTGCCATTTTTTTGTAGAAAGGTGGAGGAAGTTACAAATAAAATAAATGAATAAAGAGAGAGAGAGAGAGATAAAGTGCTGGTTTTGTAGGAGATTGCTAACTGGCTGGAACCCCCAATAACTGAAAAAAGCATCTCTGATATTTAAAATTCTATACTATATTTGTATTTTATACTTTGGGATAGTTTTTAGTGGATTGAATTCAATATTATGTTGAATTTGACCTTAACTAAGAGATGATGTGGCTTGCCCAGGTCAGGGCCATGAAATAAATGAAAGCAGAGCTGTTAGTCACTTTTCGTGCTCTTCACTTACTCCAATTATATGATGCATCTTTTGTTTACTCTGCATGCTTAGGCAAAGAATTCCAGAAGAATCCTTCTTCTGCCTGCTCTTTCCCCTCATAGAAGTTGTGGGCGGGGCCCTTGATGGGGCATTAGCCAGACCTCATAAGCACCTAGAAGCCAGGCCTGAACGTATTCTCAAATAGCCCCTATTCAATCTTTTTTTCAGACGCAGGCATTTTAAATAGAGCTTTAGTTGCACCATAAAACAAGGCAAAACAAATTTTGGATGCGATCCAATTTATATCCGTGCACAGGAGGTGGCATATAATTACCACTCAAAACTCAGGCAAGATGAGAATGACAAAATGTGCCTACCAATCATTTGCATGTCTGTGTGTGCGTGTATTTTCCTTTGCAAATTAACCAAAGGACTACAGAGGCCCGTGAATAAAGGGATGCTGTTCTCTAGGTAAGAGTCCACGGTTGCTATGGTGAAGCATAACAACATCTCTGCTGACAGTCAGCCAGCCCTCCAGGTGTGTTGGAGTACATCTTTGACCATCACTAGCCATTGGCCATACTGGAGAGCATCAGGTTGAGTGGGGCTACAGTAGGCCAAAATTTCCCAAATTTCCCAATCCTATCCAACATAGGCAATCCCATGATATAAAGGCAGATTGCCTATGAACTGCTACCGTGGTTCTTCATGGCCTCGGTCTTCAAAAGTGTATCAAAGATTCCTTTTCTGATCCCCATGGATTATCTGGCTTTATTGATTGTACTGAAGCCACTCCAGGAGCCATTTTTGCTGAGAAGCTGGGTAAAAATACTAAGCAAATAACTAAATTGATGGCAAGATCCATAATGACACATGTTTCCTGAATCACAGCAAAGCACAGCAGCAGTTTTTCACCATCTCAAGAAAAAGTCGTTCTGAGCCCTGAGATACCTAATGTATTCTGGATGAACTTGGGACACAGTATGTATCCAGAGTGCACCCAGAACCCTTTGCAGTGCAACAGATGTGTCAGTAGCGCAACAGCTTCTTCGCGAGCATGCCAATGTAGAAAATGTTCCTGGAGGGTAAGAAAGTTTAACACCATTGACCTTGGATATAGAATGTTGGCCATGGATCGATCCAGCTTCTGGGTGAAGTGGCAGTCCCTTGGGGATGCTTCAAACATTCCCCCAGAAGCACAGACAGAAAATGTATGAATGACAAACACATCTTCTATTCATGGTGAAGAGGAAATCTGCTCATCTCCCATTGGAACGAATGATTTATTTACATGGACACTGCAGTGTCTATGTAGTTAAGGTCAATGAGTAGATTCTGCATTCCGCCATTATAAAGCAGTAATTGGGGGAGGGGAGGGTGTCATTCTAACAGTCATAAAATCGGAACTGTTTCACCAACCTTGCTGAAATTTACATGTGCAAGAAAGAAATGTTGGTTTTACATACCCTGAAAATTTCAAGAAGGTTGGTGAAAGACTAAGGGAAGGAGGGCAGTTTAAACTACAAAAGAAAAAGTCCCTCTCTGAATCAAAATGACTCTGATAATATAGGGTGGTGAGGATATGTGCTCACGATTTCTGAAGTCAGAAAACCCTTAGTAATTAATCCAGTGGTGGGGTCTTCTTCCTCCTTCCTTCTAGTTGGTGGCATGGCTTTTTTTTTTAAAAAAAAAAATCCCTTCGGTTGATTTTTAATGATTTTTTTTTTTTGCCCCATTAGAGTGAATACAGAGGCCTGCTTCACCCATAGTGCGACGCATGCTCAGTAGTGTTGCTCTCCTCCTCCCTCCTGCCTCAGATGTATGCTGAAAATAAAATGGCCTCCTGGCTCCTCTAGCAGTCATTTCCTTAGTGGAATCATCATTCCTTATGATTGTTGGGTATTGCTTTAACCACTAAGCAGCCTGGTTTCAGACCCTACCACAAGGAAGCTATGGAACTGAATGAGATTGAAACTTTAGTTCATAAGCAGCGCTGGCTTTCTGAGAAACAGACTCAGCCTGGTTCTTGCCTCCTTTTTGAGAGAAGAAGAGTTATCTTTGAGAACATGTTTTCCTTTGGCTTTTTGAGAGTATTTTGGGCTATCTTTTCCCAAAGCCAGTTTGCTTTTTTTGCTCACTGGTGAAGCAGGGTGTAGAACTCAGCAGATATCTCTTTCAGCCTTCCTCTGGATCCATGATAACCTGGTCTTCAGACCACTCCTTGGAATAGGTAGCTATACATTCCTGTTAATCCCCCTGCCCCCCCCCCACCTACACACACAGTGCTCCTGTCCTTTTCCCCTAAGAGTTTGGTCCATACCACTATAAAGTTGAAAGCTTCAAACACTTTGTTTAATTAGTTTGGGCCAGTGTAGGTTTTAAAGTACAATTTTGAAACCTTTCAAAGTGCTTCTGGGCCTACAACATTGGTTTCAGCCTAGTCACACTATTTTCCTTAGGGAGGATGTGTAGGGTGACCATATTTGGGAAACCAAAAAGGAGGACACCTAGTGTGTGTGTGTGGAAGCAGCTTTCTGAGTCCTGCAGAAAGTACGTTATTCTCCCGCCACCTTAAAGAACCCGATTGGAGTGGAGGAGGGGAAAGGATTTCATTCTGCACCACCACCATCCACTCCAATTGGGGCCTTTTCTATAATGTCCACGAATGACCCACTTTCCCCTTTAAGACCTCAATTGGAGCTCGGGTTGGGGGAATGATGTGCCTCAAGAAAGCATGTCATTCCCTCCTGCCATGCTAATGGCAGCCTTAAAGGGGAAGGTGTGTCATTCCAGGACATTACTGAAAATTATAGAAAATCCCCCCTGACACCATGGAAAGAACAAAAACCAGGACAAATCCGGGGAAATCCTGACAGTTGGTCACCCTAAGGATGTGGCTTTAGGGCTTCTGAGCCTTAACTCCCAATTTCCCTGCTTTTTGGTGCTTGGTTGAAAACTGTAGACCCTTAATGTTGTTTTGTAAACCGTAGGTTTTTTGTTTAATGATTTATTTATTATTAATTCATTTATTTAGATAGGGTGACTATATGAAAAGGAGGACAGGGCTCCTGTATCTTTAACAGTTGTAGTGAAAAAGAAATTTCAGCAGGTATTATTTGTATATATGGGGAACCTGCTGAAATTCCCTCTTCATCACCACAGTTAAAGCTGCAGGTACCCTGCCCTCTTTTAAATCTGGTCACTCTATTTTAGCTCCTGCAGCTTTAACTGTTGTGATGAAGAGGAAATTTCACCAGGTTCTCCATATAAACAAATGATCCCTGCTGAAATTCCCTTTTCTTTGCAACTTTTAAATTTGTATTTTAAATTTATATTTCTGCACTGCTCCTGGTTGTGCTTTTATATTGTATTTTATATCATGTTTTTATACTGTTTGTTTTATACATTGAATGGTTTTAATATTTGTGAACCACCCAAAGAGCTTCGGCTATTGGGCAGTATAAAAATGCAATAAATAAATAAATAAATAAATTTGTATACTGCTCCACAGATTCTGGAGCAGTATACTTTATGGAGCATAAAGAAAAACTTTACGTGGTTTCAGTCTTCCTGTTCCTTTATAAACAAGAAAGTATGGTGCTTTTCTACACAAAGCATTTATTTTGCACTCATGGTTCTTTAGACGTCGTCATGATCCTTCAGTTCCACTTTTGTTTTTTTCAGAGCACTTTCTTGGGTATTATTTGAACAGGGAAGATGGGGTATTATTTCTGAAAGCGCTGTTTGTTCTTATGTATTAGCGCAATTTCTCTGTAGAACAGCTCCACCTAGAGGTTTTGTAGTGGGAAAGCAGGGAAAGAAATGTTCTTTGTACAGCGCTCGGATCACAATTCTGCGACAAGACCAAAAGTAATAGAGTGAGTAACAGCCTCCTGTAAGAAAAAGAAAAAAAGCTCATGGGCTTCAGATGGGGGGATCAGCTTGTCGAGGTTCTCCTAGTGCCACCTCAAATCTCAGTCTGCCTAGTTCCCCGATTGTGAGATTTTTGTTGTTATTGCTCGCAAGGGGAAAGCAACACAGCAATGTGTATTTTTTTAAGCGCACATTCATATGCATGAAATACATATTCCCCCCCCCCCATACACATTTTAAAATTGTGCATTTCCTACAGTTTACATTTTGCAAAAGTGATCACAAGCTTGGGAATATGCCAGTTTTGCCCACAAAATGCACTTGCATTTACATTCAGAGTTGCAGACAGGGATGTTCTGGTGTTCGATGAAAGGGAACACAATTTGCATCCACCCCTAATCTGGGCTAGGAGGGAAAAAAAGATAAGTTTGCCTAATTCATCTCCTGTTCCCTGTTGAGAAGGAACAATCACTTTAGTGGCAAAGCGCCTGCTTTACACGCAGAAGGTCCCAGGTCCAATCCCTGTCACCTCCAGTCAAAAAGAATCAGGTAATGGGTTAAGGGGGGGGGGAGAATGTGCCAGAGAGCCACTGCCAGCTAGAAGAATCAATACCAAGCTTCTTATGTTCCTAATTTTCTCTACCAGATTCCAGACATAGGATTCTAGCTCTGGGCAGAAGTACCATCACTCCCATTAACCACTAGATAACCCTCATCTCCTTAGTTCCTGGCCCATATAAGAGTCAGTGCATGAAACATAAATGGCTGTATGTGAGTAGGGTTAGCTGAGCCAATTAATGCTATCTTCCAGAAACGAGCTTTGAGGTTATTTCAATTAAACCTGCTATTGGGAAAGATCTGATGTAACCAGTATTCTTAAGAATTTTTTTTAAGAGGTTGTCCTCTTTACAACTCCTCGGAGGGAAACTAAATGCTATGTCGAATTTTATCATCCTGCCTCAGTTATTGCATCCTCAAGTTCACGAACGTCTCTGTTGGCCTCTTTTTGTCCATACCAGCTCGAAGGGCTCTCTCATTTTTCCTTCCCCCCCCCTTTTTTCCCCTTCTTTTTTGGTTACATGATGCTCTTCTGGTCCATAGAGGGAATTCACATAACGTGCCAGTAAGGTTTTCCACATGTTCCAGGAACATGTTATGTTTGCATTCCCATATTAGACTTTAAAAAAAAAATTGAGAAGACAACATGTGACAAAAAGAAATCACTTGCACCTCTGCTTTTCTAACACATGCAGTTTTCCTCCGCCTCTCCTTATTTATGGAATGCTGAATGTCCACGAATATCCATTTCATACAGGCTCTGCCTCTCTTTAAAATAATCTAAGCTTTTGCTTTGTATACTGCATCACAGCAGTGGGTGAACGAGTCTGTTTCTGATCTGTGTTACTTTCACATGTGTTTATGCAGAAGTATGTTCTGTCGCATTTCCCCATTAATCTGCATTTTTTTTTAAAAAAAAGTATGAAAATGCACATTTAATTAGTGTTTAAATATGTATCTCTAAACATGTCTTCTCCAAATTCACATTTCTTAATGTATTTTTTTCTAAAATAAAAATACACTTTTAAATGTAGTTTGGCATGTTTGCGCTACAATCCTAATAACCTCTTACCTGCAAGAAAGCCTCATTTAATTCAATGGGACTTGTTTCAGAGTAGGCTTGTATAGGGTCATTGAATGCAGATGGGTATACAGGACTTGATATAGGATTCAGTTGGGTATATAGAGTTGGAGATAAAAATGGGTTGGGCTAGAAATAAGCTGGGTATATAGGGCTGTAGATCGGATTCAGATAAGGCTGAAAGCTCACCTCCCTGCCTCAATTTGGTTCCATTTTTCACTCACCACCACCATCACCATCCTGGTCTTCAATGCAGGACTAGCCATTTCCTTTGGAACAGAGTAGGATTTTTTCTACCTTCATCTCACATTGGGCTTGGAATTTCTCCCTGCCGACTTTGCATGGTTAGATCACAATATCCCCGTAGCAGAGCCAAATATGTGAATAAGTAATTTCAACTGGTCACAGTGAGGATAGGGGATACTGGGGAGGATAAAGAGGGCTTTCCTAGACCAGCTTCTCAGGGCTAATAGGCTAGGTACATGCCAGCCTTGTCCACCCAACGTTAGTAAGTCCAGGGGGTGGCAATTTGGGCAGGCCTCTCTTGACACCTCACTGGATGGGCAGCATTGAATAGCCAAGATTAATTGTAACAAGTGCTCCTGGGCTCGGAGCCATAATGGAGCCTTCCTAGATGTGGGTGTGACATGGGTGGAATATTAGCATCCATATCCTCAGTCCAGGGAGTCATCTGCACCATTTGGATGGGGGTGATGGTGATAAGGTTAGCTAGAAGTTAACAGGTGTGTCTTTCATTCAACATCCCTTAATGAAGTGTAATAAAGTTGTGGCCCTTTGTTTAACCCCAATGATGACATCTTGCCTCTTTATTCCTTGGTCTGAGTGCAAAGGTGTCGCTAGGAAAGGTTTGGCTGGTACCTGGACTCAGAATAAAGTGACCTATTTTCCAGTTTGAGGGAACACAGACTAATTCCAAATTGAATTAGGTGGGACCACTCATAACTTACCTAGTGATCCAAACCAGTTAAGATGACCTTGGAACAGAACCTGAAAATTCCCATTGCTATTAATTATTTCTGACTATTCCAACCATGCATAATAATGAGCTGCTTTTGATAATGGGTTGGATCCAGACTACATTATACTTGCTCATAGTTCCCATGGAAAGCAATGGGATATAGGTCATGATGAACTTTGCACATTGATTCCAATGAGACTTACATGCAACTTATTTATTCTAGATTCAATTCAATGTCATCAGACAAAAGGCGATGTTGGGTGTAATGGAGAATTTACTAGGGGTGTGCACGGACCCCCCAATCCGCTTCGTGGCCCGATATGGAAAATCCGGATTGGGCCTGATCCTCTTCGTGCCGCTCCACGGAGCGAGATCCGGCTTCGCCGCCATCACTATATGGACGGCGGCGGCGCAAGAGAAACCCCCTACCCACCCCGCCCTTTTACCTTCCTCCGTCGCGGGCTTCAATTGAGGCCCCGGTTGAAGCCTGAAGAGGCCTCGGCCTTCACTTCCGGCTTCAACCGGGGCCTCAATTGAAGCCCGCGATGGAGGAAGGTAAGCGTCCCTCCTCCCTGCTCCCTTACCTGGTGCTTCCGCTGCCGCCACCACCGCCGCATGGATGGCGGCGCCGGCAGTGCCAGATTAGTCCCCCTCCCCCCCACTTACCTTCAGGCGAAGCTCCGGATTGAGGCGATCCTCTTCGCCTCGATCCGCAGCCCCCCTCACTCTCTTCGCCTCCGCCTTTTCCAGAGGCGAATTAGGCCGCCTCGCTCCTGCTTCTCTGAACCGAAGAGAAGCGGAGCACATCCCTAGAATTTACCCATTTGGTTTCCCTTTCAAATGACTGTTGCTCATTGATCTTCCCCTGCTGCTACATATCCTGGCATCCTCTTATACCCAGGAGGATAAATGCAAATAATTATTTACTTTTATTATGTTACAGTGTTTACAGATCGCCATTCCTCCAGGCTTCAAAGAACTTTTACAATAAGAAGAAACAAGTTGGTTCCCCAAGAACACAATTCACAGAGAAAAATCAAATCTAAGGTTTAACTTAACTAAAGTTGTACAGAGACTTCTAAATGTTATTTTCTTACATTTAACTGATGGAGACTTCCTTTGTGAGCAAAAAGTGAACTTTGACTGGGTTACTTTTAACTATAGGTGTCTCTTAATCCCTTCATGGTTTGTTTACAGCCCATATGTTACTGGCATATCATTGTACTTTGGTCTGCACCTGTGTTTATAAAGGTGTACAGATACTTTTTTGTGTTCATATTTCATTTTGTTCAAATTCATTATGTCTGTTTAATTATACTTGGCATTTTGATATTAAAAATAAAACTTTATAGTACATATACTACCTTGTTATAGAGTATAGCCTAATTTTTTTAAAAGGGTTTTATGGACATAAACTCCCGACTTTGAATTATAGTGAAAATAATTGTTATTTGTGGAATCTGCGTGTCAAGAGCTTTCCAATGAAGTGTGTTTCATGAGAATCAGTTAATGAGAAGGTAGTCAAAAAGGAATGACCAACTAATTCCCAAATTATATATATATGATTTAAAATCATGCACAATAAAAGTAAAATTTTAAAAAGGAGTCTTGTGGTGTCTTAAAGGCTAACAGATTTATTATGACAAAAGCTTTCATAGACTACAGTCTGCTCTGTCACATGCATCCAATGAAGTGGAATCTAGCTCACAAAAGCTTATGCCGTAATAAATCTTTTCATCTTTATGATGTGACAAGGCTCCTTTCTTGCTTTGCTGCAACAGACCAGGTGACCACACCTCTGGAAGTTGTTAATGATGAAAACAATTTGACCCCAAAAAAGGAAATCTAAATATTAATTGGGAGCCGGGGGGGGGGGGTGAGTCACAGAATAGCACAAAAAGCAGGACAGTCTAAAAGTGCAATCAATGAATGAAATTCATCAGTTGCTAGAAGGTGTAGGGGGGATAACTTTTCTAAATCCTAAAACTGATGGAGATTTTTTCACTTCGCCTTGCAAAATTCTTAGGTTCAGGAATATAGCATAGCAGAACCAGCCTTAGAATTAACAGCCAGAACAGCTTCTTAAGGGGCTCGTTGGCTGCTGAATCATATTTTTAATGGAATTTGCGAAGCAGGTTTGCTTCTACTTCTTCCCCTGAATAAGTAGCTGGGGAATACCAGTTCAGAGCCCTATAAAAGGCTTTAGATCAGCAGAAAGAGAGGAACAGGGGACAAAGAACAGGAAAAGAGATAGGGATGGGAGAACCAGCAGTTTTCAAGCTCACCTAAATTCTCTGAAACTTGTTTCAACTTTTTATTATTATTTTCATACATTTTTGGGGGGGGTGTCATCTGAAAGGGAAAAGGTGTTCAAAACTAGGACAATCAAAACAGAGTGGCAAAACCACTCATCCACCCACACACAAAGATCTTCCCTTAATCTAATTGTCGGGAGCACAGTGAATATGCCAAGTTCCTACACACCTGCCGAAAAGAGAGAAGGCTCTGTGCTTTCCAAAGCTCCAGTGTGAGAGAGTTCTAAAGAACAGGGGCCAGGACAGAAAAAGCCCTGCTCCTTATGAACGACATACTTAATAGCCCCCCAAGCAGGGCTTCATTGGCAAATCTTAATGCATCAGATATAAAAAGGGCTTCTAGAAGTGTTTTACATTTTCTGGGAGAACTTTATGTCTTGTTTGCTTCATTCCTTGCAGATATATATATATATATATATATATATATATATATATATATGAAGGAATTTGTTTTATTTCATTTCATTGCTATAGTACTGTGATCTACCAGGGTAATGAGCGGAAGAAAAATGTGTATTTGTTCATTAAGCAAACATGAAATATTCCGCTTAGATTGTGACAGGCAATATCTTCCATCATGTACAGCACTTTAAATATATGCCTGATTGTCAGGTTTCTGTTAAAAGAAGAGGCGGGTTACAAGTGGAAATCTGATTGACAAGTCCACCAAAGGCTCATTAATTAATGCAGTGGCAGCAGTCAGGAAAATGCTGGCAAGCGGCCAGGTAGAGTTCTCTGTCTGTTTGCTTTAGGTACAGGTGTGAAGTGACTGACAATAGATTTTAGATAGTGGGGGGTTGGTCCTTTCGCTCTTCCAAGGGCCTTACTCCAGGAGAGAAAGCAAAAACCAAATGCTTTATCGCAAAAAAAGGGAGCTGAGCCAAAATTTCCCGGAAGACCATTTTTCTGAGAACATTTCCAAGGTTTTTGTTTTCCTGGGCACCCCCACTTGGAAAAAGAAGGCCGCTTTTTTCCAAATATTCTCCACCACCATATGTTTTTTTGTGTGTGGCAGCCATCAGCACTCCCATGCCACAATGCCTCAGAATAATGTCTAGAACGTAGTGAAGGATGCAAAATGGCGACCAGGCTGCCAGTGTAGCAACAGCAGCAACAACAAAAACTTTGGGGAAAAGAAGGAACCTGTGATGGTGAGCCCCAGTCCTGAGAAACTCTTGCAAATGATATAACCCATTTTCCCTCACCCTGGAACCCATTCGTTTGCTAGCTCGTGGAGTGAGGAAGAGTCCAAGTTCCACTCTGCATATGCACTTCATCTTCTCTCAGGAGAGCTTTCAGAACTTTCAGAAACTAACCTCTTACGAAATCAAAGTCCCCCTATGTGTTGACTTGGTACCATATGTTTAAATTATGGGAACTGTGTCTGAACTAGAATAAAACTACAACTAATTTTCTTCACTTTTTGAAAAAATGATCTTGGCTTAAAGGAAGGATTTAGGAAAAATAGCTTACATTATGAAAATAATGAAAACCATTCCATGTAAAGGAGTTGTCTCAGGAAGTGATGATGACTGGCAAGCAGTATAGATCCATGCAGTCCCACAAGCCAATATTACAATACAGAAAAGAATCTTGTGCCAAAGACTGATCTGTGTACCACAAGTATGGATGCAACTCGGCTGTGCGTAAAGTTAAGAGAAGAAGGAGTGGCAAGAGAAAAGGTTTTTATTGCTAGTACCTCCTGTTTTGAAGACAGGAGTCAAGTTTATATGCTTTGAAAAAAAAATAAAGGTATTATATTTATGTTTGTTCTTGTCTGATAGAGAGAGTGCACACACCCATTTCACCCCATTAGAGCAAACAGTCAAGGAACGCAGCAGATCTCTATTTTTATAAACTAAAGACGCACAATTGTGCATTAGCAAAGCAAAGGATAAAAGGTCCTGTGCAGTTTTGGATTTTTCTTTTAAAAAAATTCCTAAAAATCAAGAGATGAAGACATCAGCTTCCAACTTGACATGGCTAAATCCCTACTTAAGAGCTATCAGGGTGCCAAGTTCTATCTCTTTATTTTTAAAAATGACAGTGGTTTTTTAAAAATAATAATAATTTTAAAACCTCAAACTTTTTTAAAAAATTCCTAAAAATCAAGGAATGAAGGGATCAGGTTCAAACTTGGCATGGCTAAATATATACTTAAGAGCTCTCACAGTGCCAAGTTTCATCTCTTTACCTTTAAAAATGACAGAAAGCTCCATGCAAAATTCAAAGCAGTGAGAATTTCAAAAGATAACTAAGTTTCAGTCCATGTCTTGTTGGTCTCAAATGTGAAATTAAGTGTAAATTTTCATTAAGATGTGAACTGGACAAATTTCTCCCCTCCCCCACCCTTAGATCTTACACTTCTCTAAAGGGTGTGATGCAATTCCCAATAGTTTAATTTTACTAAAATATGCAATTGAATATGCATTTTGAGAAAGAAAATACACATTTAAATACAGATCCAAATATGTATTTAAATGCACCTTTTGAAAAGATTGTTTTTTCTTTTAAAAAGCAAAATTGCAGATTAATTGAGTAACAGAAAAGAACTTGGGCAAAAACTTTTGAGAGTGACACAGAAATCTGAGCAGAAATACACAGTTTTCTTCTTATTTCATCTTTATGCATCCCCAAATCACTGGGTGCCATTTCACCTGAACATAGTTTTTTCCCCCACTTTACCTTATTGTTTTCCTTGTACCTCACACTGCTTAAGACATGAGCTCAGCGATGGGGAGATATTCTGTCTTAAGTAAAGGTAACACTAATGAATTCAATGTCAACCTTTTCAGCCATGTGATAGGAAAAGATTTTCAGTCATTTTAGGCTGGGTTCCTCCTGTACTTGGGGTCATTTTTGTGCTCTTTGAGGGTTAGAACCACTAGCATGCCCTTACAGGAAAGCGCAGAAGTGAAATTAAACCTTGAAATGCCATTTATCTGATCCCCAATTAAAACATAATCTTTTAAGAGCTGTCTATAGCTACTGACTGGAATCAATAGAAGAAAAGATTATGATTGATGGTTCCCCAGAGATTCTCAGTCAGAAAGGAAATAAATTGCTATTGTCAGGTCAACAGGAAGAAGGGGGCAAAGAAGTGGACACCAGGTCCGACCACTTGATGTGAGAGCCAAATCAAATACAACTTATGGACATTCTGGGGTGTACGTTTCAGCTAAGAGCATAGAAAAGAAATATAATAAAATACCAGGGCAAGGGAGAGGTATTACTTAACAATCTTACCACATAACCCTATGCATGTTTCTACTCACAAGTAAGCTCCACTGAATTGAATTGGGCTTACTCCCAAGTAAGTGTATGTGTGTGTGTGTGGGGGGCTATTGCAGCCTTAGGGCAGAAAAACATAGAAACATGATTTTTGAAGTCTCTCTCTCTCTTTCTGGCCTTCCTATATGCTGAAGTCACTGCGTCAGTCTCCGAAGAGTGTAAGACTTAGTTCCTTTTTCATTTGCATTTAAGAAATATAAGCTTACACTCATTTAAGCAGATCCTGGATATTCCTCATCTTTGCTTCAGGAGTTAAAGTTTTAACTACCTAAATCTAATGTTTGACATACACGCAAGTATGTAAGCTTAGGGTAATAGGACTAAACTACTCTTAGATGCCCTGACCTACATTATGATCTCATATTTCTAGGCCAGCTTAAGGAGTTCATGTTGAAATTCAATTTCCCAGCGTGTGGAGGGAACAGAAGCACTTTCAAATGTAATCTTCTTCCCTTTTTTCAGTTTTCCAAATGTTCCAGCTTGCCTAAAGTGTCAGGGAAATGAATTTGTCAAATGACAATATAAACAGCTTCGTTTTATGGAAGCCAACCCAATCTGACTGGGGAGTGGCACGCGAAGCCTTCACAAAGCAGAAAACTGATGAAGTCAAAGAGAGGCCTTCTGGCAAAGAGGAAGGGAAAGAGGCAAAACTGGACATGAGACTATGGGCTGATTTCATGAGTTATGGTCCCCACATGGACAACAAAACAAATTAAGGGGAATAATCCCTGACCTAACAACATCACATAGGTGTGCATAAGGGGTGCGCTGAGTGTGCCCAAGCACAACCTAATGCCTCAAGCAATAACCACCAAATTGAATAGGGATCCAGAAGGGGATCCAGGCGGGAATGGTCCTCTGGCTGCTCCGCTGCCGCACCGAAGAGCTTCTGCCTCCAAGAGAGCAACCTTGCTTGCAGAAACAGGGACAAAAAGGAATTTATTTATTTATTTATTTATTTATTACATTTTTATACCGCCCAATAGCCGAAGCTCTCTGGGCGGTTCACAAAAATCAAAACCATCATAAAACAACCAACAGGTTAAAAGCACAAATACAAAATACAGTATAAAAAGCACAACTAGGATAAAACCACACAGCAAAATTGATATAAGGTTAAAATACAGAGATAGAACAGTAAAATTTAAATTTAAGTTAAAATTAAGTGTTAAAATACTGAGAGAATAAAAAGGACTTCAGCTGGCGACGAAAGGAGTACAGTGTAGGCGCCAGGCGGACCTCTCCGCTGGGAGCCCCTCTGCTGGGAGTCACACTTCAAAGAGGCTAGGAGAAGGCCTCGGAAGGCTAATATCACCTCATAAACCCCTCCTCCTACCAGTGTCACCACAAAGCCCCACCAGTGCTGGGGCTTGAGGAGCGTCTCCTCATTCCTGCCTCCTCACCTGCAATGGCCCTCCTGCGGTCAGACAAGCAGAATGCGGAGCAGGGCATCAGTGTCTACAGTGTTAAATAAATAAATGAATAAAAATAAATGTCCTTTATTATAGAGTATTCAATAAATATTTGTCTTTAAAAAAAAATTAAAATCCCTGGCTGCACACCCTAATGAATTGTGCTGTGCACACCTATACAACAATAAGAAACAATATAAAAGTCAGGAACACTTACTTTACAGCAAATGGAACCATTTATAATCTGTTTATTTATTTATACGTAATCAAATGTTTAAAAATGAAATTCAAATTGTTACAATACAAAAACTTTTCAACACATTCTTAACAAACCAATGCCACAATTGTACACCAGAGAGAAATATGTCTAATCACAATTGGAGTAGGCTGAGAATTTCGTTTCAGTTAGTATTTGTTTTTTGGGGGTTTTTTTTTTGGTAAGGATATATCAAAATTCACAAAGTTCTCTATATTCAGGACAAAAAGAACTTGAGAGAGAGATTTTTAAAATGACTGTGGGCGAAACCAAAACTGACACGCATGTCCATTTAGGCCCAAGGTATTGGGAGTGCTTTGTCTAACTTTGAATCCCTACATTTTCAATCATGTTAGTGCAGATTTTTCTGACAGGCTTCTTATCTTGAACAGCAATAGGTACAACATAGTCCTCTCCATATATACCTATTGAATTTGGCTGGTGCAGTTGGAGGAGAATTTACCAAAATTCACATATCCACATACTCAAAGGAGGGAAAGAACTTGAGATTTAAAAAACAACAACAACAGTGTGGTAGAAAGCAAAACTAACAGATTTGCCCATCCCTAATTCCAT